>NC_090854.1:10560036-10863161 GCF_024217435.2 Syngnathus scovelli | reverse complement strand
ACGTGCAATAAGCACCAAACAACAATCACTATGCCAAGATGGTAAATAATTTTGAAATGCAAAATGAGGAAAGACTGTGTTTGGGGATAGTGGGGGAAAAAAAGTTGGCATTTACCAAAATAGCAACTGCATGGTTGTGGTACAAGCTAAATGTGTCAACCACATCTCCGTGGCAACATGAGACAAGTGAAAGTAAATATAAAGCTCAGAGTTGTTTTGCTTCACCTAGTTTATTTACTCAGGCAACTGAGTTAAGCCCCGCCTCTTCTACTTCTTCTTCCTTGCTTATGTTTAATTTAGTCATAAATCGACAAGCTAAAATTTAAATGTCCGGTTTTGGGACGGGCTCAGACATCATTTTAAGTGGCGAACATTTTATCGAGGTTCTTGTTCCACCTTCACCTCCCAAGAGTGACTGTTAAGTGTGCAAGAGGAGGACATTATTCGGGGAAGTTACTACCTTGCCACCTTGACTTATATTGACTGCTTTGAATTTAACCATCCTTTTGTATATTTAGAGGATTATGCCTGGATTTAAGCTCTGGCTTGTGATTGCAAATGTTTTTTTTTTGTTTTTTTTGTTGGCCAGCATTCATCACAATAGCAGTTATGCAGTTAACGAGGGGGGGGGGGGGGGGCTGCATTTACAGTCAAGGCTCATTGTGGGTTGCCAGTGGGAGGCCCGGTGAGAAAAAAAAAAAAAAAAAAGCAGCAGCCACAGAAAGCTTTCTGTGCTAGCTAATGCGGTGCCTGTTCACAACTTCACGCAGTTCAGTTTCTTCTCTACTTTCTAATATGATCTTAGCCATAACCGTCGTTGTCAGGGACACAAAGCAGTCAGAATTAAAAAAATAATAATGCTCACGGCTCAACTCAACAGGCCTTTCCAGTTAAGTCTTGTCTGCCTGTCTTCCATTACAGATCTCACACAAGCCGCCTTCGCACCTCTTATCTCCGCTGCAGAGTAACCATGGCGACCAGCGCGGTGCCAAGCGACAACCTACCAACGTACAAGCTGGTGGTGGTGGGAGACGGCGGCGTCGGCAAGAGTGCGCTCACCATCCAGTTTTTCCAGAAGATCTTTGTGCCGGACTACGATCCCACCATAGAGGACTCCTACCTTAAGCACACCGAGATTGACGGACAGTGGGCCATTCTTGACGGTGAGTGGAAGCCTGAGCTAAGATTCAAACCCAGAACCTCTTGAAAGTCGTTTTTGTGCGTGTGCGTGTACACCTACCCAGTGCTGGACACAGCCGGGCAAGAGGAGTTCAGCGCCATGAGGGAGCAGTACATGAGGACAGGAGACGGCTTCCTCATCGTCTTCTCGGTGACGGACAAGGCCAGCTTTGAACACGTTGACCGCTTTCATCAGCTGATACTACGGGTCAAAGACAGGTTAGACGACGTGCACAAACACACATCTCGATTGTTCCATTTTTATTTAACTGTCACCATTTTTGTAGTGGAACCAGATGTTTACACACCCATCTTTTTTCCAGCTGTTTCAGAGAAATTATAACTACTTTGGATTCCGATGAATCACACGATTTTTGCATGCTCAGCAGAAATATTGGTGGGAGGGGTCGTCCTATCTTAGCGTCACCATTATTGGAGGATTTCTTCCTATGATTTAAAACAGCAGCACCATTGAACCCAAAATGTACGACTTGTTTCCAAATCCCAAAGTAACTGTGACCAACAGTCACCTTGAAAACAGGCTGACGTGGTAGGAAACAGGAAGTGAAACCAAACGTTCATATTAAGCTGCGCTGTGCAGCAGAGAATAGAAATCTACTTTGACACATTTTGTTGCGTTACAACAGAAATGAAGTTTTACAAGCATTTAAAATGTTGGACTGTTTGCTCTCATAGGGAGGCTTTTCCTATGGTGCTGGTGGCAAACAAGGTGGACTTGGTCCATTTGAGAAAGATCACCACTGACCAGGGCCAAGAGATGGCTGCCAAACATAACGTAAGTAGATAGAACAACTGACACACAATACAAATTTCTTATCATACTAACATTGCATCTGTTTTGTTTAGATAACATACATTGAAACCAGTGCCAAGGATCCTCCAATGAATGTGGACAAGGCCTTCCACGAGCTGGTCCGTGTTATAAGGTAAAAGGTTCTGAACACACGTGTTGCTGTTTGCAACAATCACCTCCGCCCAGCATGTTTATCAGAAGCAGTATGCCAAAACTTGTCTTACCTGAATTCCAAGAATCTTGCCACGCAGGGTTTTTGGTCAGGATCCAAACATAGCTTGACACTAAATTCATGCTTCCCTTGCACTCTTTTACTTTAAGTTTATTAAAGTCCACGTTGGTTTCCTTCCAGACAACAAGTTCCCGAGCGAAACCAGAAGAAGAAGAAGAAGATGAAATGGAGAGCAGAACGATCGACGGGTTCTCACAGGTTCCGCTGTGTCATATTGTGACCTCGTCCTCCACGATCATTCCCACGTAACACACACACACATACACACACATAAATAACTTTGGTTGCAGGGAACTAACTCCCCGGTAGTCCATAACTACCGGCGCACAAAAAAAGTGGAGACAATTGGGAGGGGGTCTTTTGCCTCCATTTCCCCATGAAGGATTTCAGTGTCCATTCATTAATACTGAACCGGAAGTACTGACGTGTTTATTTTGATATCATCTTTACCGGACCAGACTGGACCGAGGAAAATCATGGTGGGCCGTGTGAAGGATGTGTTTGTGTTTTCTGGACTAATTCTACTGGTGATTGAGCGCCTGAGGGGTTGGAAAGTGATGGTTTTGGGACGTCGTTGAGGAGTGACGGAAGGATGTGGAGAAAATCCGTGTCGTGCTTGTATGGTGTCCGATAATATTGACAATTTTGTCACTGTGAATGGAAGTTTGCTCAAGTTGGTGTGGTGATGCCAAACGGGACTCACTGCAACAGAAGCAAATATTTTCTCAAAAGGGAATACGACAGGATATCAGTGCAAAAACTTTTACAATGTATCCAGGACATGTAGAAAAGGAACGTGTGTTCATTTATGAGGGAGGTGTAAAGTGACCCTGATCCTCTCACACAAGATGATTTTTGTGCCAAAAGCTTTGACAATGACAACGGTTTAAAATCCTCAATCACCCTTACTTTTTTTAATTTAATTTAAAAAAAAATTCTTTCTCATGACCATTATAAAATAGTGAGTTTATCCTCATAAAATCCAGAGTCAATTTTGATCATTTAACTGTTTTTTTTACTCCTCCTATTTTGTCTTAACTGGTCTTTATCTCTATAATAACACCTTTTTCTTTTTTTTTTTAAATCAAAAATCAACCCCCACCATAATATTTGAATGTTATTTTGTAACATTACCACTTTATTCTCTATAAGATTCTGACTTTATTTATCATGTACTATATGTAGTATTATTTTTCACCCCCTCACTTGGTAGATACTTTAAAAAATTTACTATTTACTTTTCTGGTGTTTTCTCACAATAAATGTGAAAGCAAGTTATGATCTCAACGGTGGTCGCGGGTGCTCAAAATGCTAAATAATGTGATCAAACTTTTTTTGTTATGTGGGAGCTTTTGCAAACCAATGAATTCAGGTTCAATCACGCTCAGCGAAGGGACAGCGCACGTTGAAAGAGGGGAGTGGGACGAGCACGACGGGAGTTTGGAAACCCTATACCTCCATGAGGCAATATGACGTCAAAATACGACAATTGTTTTCGTTTAGCGGCGACATTCAAGACAAGTTTGAATGGGAATGTACAATCTAATAACCTATGAAATGGCTTGTACTGTTAACGCATCAGAAAAAACAAACGTACAACAAAAACATTTAGGCAACCTGTTGTCTCTCTGTCAAAGGAATACATTTTTGCACTTTGAATGCCATGTCGGACTTTCCTATGAACATAGGAGAAAAGAAATGGTCCAAACGGTTTGGAATGTGAATTCCAGAAGAAGAAGAAGAAAAAAAATTGGTGTTGTAGCCGCATGTGTCTGGGTATGCCTGTTGTATTCATAAAGACTGGGAATAAGACCAAATGTAAACTTGAGGTATTCAAAGGGAAACATAAATAAAGTGAATGGCACACAGTCACCTCGCAAAGGTCTTGATCAACATTGGACATTAAAGGGACCTGACAAAGACTGAAAAAGGATCCAAGTCACTCTTAAAACAATTGATTGTGTCTCATTGAACGTTTGATACCATTTTGTATTATTGATATGAAAATGTGTGTTTTTTTTTTTAAACAATAATTTATTGATGTACGTTACCTCAGCGTGTCCCAGAACTGGACAAAAAAAAAAAAAAAAAATCCCCCAGCTTAGCTATTTTTGTTCCTTTTTATGGGACCTCAAAATGGCTTCTGGGCCTTTCTTTGCCTTTTCAGATCTTACGCCATGTGAAAAGGTTTCTCTCGTCAATATATTTTTAACTCGGACGTCAAACTCAAGGAGTAAATGCAATTTGGATGAAGACACATTGCTACAGTATTTGTCTATCTGAGCATACAAACGGTTAGTTTAGCCGAGCAGCAAAGCTAAAATCTGCTCACTGTCTGTCCAAAGTTCAAACTATTTTTTTTTTAATGATGCTATGCTAAAATGTACTTATTGTGGTTTTTCCTTAAGCTTGCTGTTTGCCTGAATGTTATGCCAAGATTTTCTCACACGAGTGAAGCAACAATTTCAAACCACTGTGCTATGTTAAGCAACTGTTTTGCTCAACTGTTTATTTGTGCTAATGCAATGCTATGAAGCAACTTGTGAGCAGAATGCAACCCCCCTTATGCTAAGCTAAACTATGTTTTTCTCAGCACAGACAAGTGTTTTTATCAATTTTGTCCAAGGACACCCTTGAGAAAACCAAACTAATTCCCAGTGCTTGCCTTTTTCCACATTTTGATGTGTTGCCGCATAAATTGGTTGCTCAAAATTCTATGCACAACACCCCAAAATGACATGGAAAATGTTTTATTCCCCTACCATTTATTAAAAATGAAAATGAAAGGACGTGTATTTTGACGGACAAGAAAATGGAATACAATTTAAAATAAGGCTGTAGCTAATGTAACGCAATGTGTGTAAAGTGCTGTCAACTTTTTTTGATGCAATGCAACAGCTGGCCGTTTTATTTGATTTGCAACTCTTTTTTTTTTTTTTTTTTTTCCATTGCATTTTAGCTGGTACAAAAAGAATTCTGCTGTTTGCTAATGAATGTTTGGCCAGACCAAATACAAAACGCTGAAGGTGAATCAAGTGTTGTAAAAACCCTGAATGTTATGTGAGCCAAATCGAGCACTTTTTGTTGTCACTTACTTTGAAACAGAATGACATGGCTTTTTTTTTTTTTTTTTTTTTTTAGGGGGGGGGGGGGGCGGGGGTCTCTGAAACCTGTTTTGAAAAGGCCTGTCGTAATGTTTTACATTTGGGAGCTGTGGCGCTCTTATGTGGTTCTAAATGTTTGTTTTTTTGTACAGGCCTTTTTTGTCTTTTGACTGAGGAGCTAGTCGAGGTGCAAACGGTGCCTTTTTAAATCTAGCCTCAGGGGGCCATCACAATAAAAATATTATGATTCAACTCCGACTTAATTATTTTTCATTCATCTGCTGTGCATGCATCAGCTCTTTTATTCTATTTCATCAGCTCTTCTCATTTTAAGATACTGCATGTTTGGTTTCATAATTTGGAGAAGTTAACAGTGGGAATACTTTATACATGTTAATGGCGAATTGTATGTTTGATAAATAAAAAATATTTCTAAATGTTTGAAAAGTAACACATTACATGCATTGTATATCTAAAAAGATTAAATATATAACATTCAAAATAAAAAATATATATAAATAACTATATAATTTAATACATTACCTCTGGAATTGAACTGATGCAATAAATTGCATTTTCTATATCCACACACTCCAAAAACATGTAAACAATAAAAAGGAAAAACACAAAATTTAGACAGAATGCAAAAATCACGAGTCATTTAATTGAAGTGTCAATCTAAAGCCACACATGTTAAAAGTGTTAGTGTGCTTTAGTTATATCACAAATAATGTGCATAGTTAAATCTGTTTTTACAAAAATAATCATGTCATGCACACAATAAATCCTATACATTGTTCAAGCATCTTTTTAGATAAATACAAAAGGATACTATATTTCTCTAGTGACGATTGTTCTCATCTTGTTTAATACATTTTCTATGAAAATATTTTAAAAATAATCAAATGGATGAATTCAGTCCAACACATTTGAAATACGTGAAGAACGTTTTTTAAATTTTGGGTGTGAGCGTGATAGGTGTACTGCGTGTGCATTCAAGTACATTGACGTCATAACTCCTGATGGTCCCTGGACTATACTGCGTGTGTTCCAAGTGCAGAAATGTAGATAAGATCTAACCAGATCAAAAAGACATTCAATACAGGAGATTATTTCAATGTACAGTATTCAAATCATCTTACACATACATTCAACAATGAAATGTGATACATACTTGGTAAATACTTGATGCACCCAACAGGACGCTTAATTAAAGACAAATACTTGGAATTGCACGTTGACAGTGAGAAAGAAAAAGTGCTAGTGCTAGACTGTTCAATTGCATAAGCGCAGTGGTAGTAGTTCATGAAAAGATAGAGACAAAGGCTACACAAAAAAGCAATTAAATTGCATGAAATATGTTCGATCATCGTTAATTAAAACCTGAGAGACGATAATACAGTATGAGAGCTTTCCCTTTTCAAACACTTAGCTTTGTGATTATTCCTCCCCCCAAAAGCATTTATTTTTATTTTATTTTTAATTAATCTATACAATAAAAGTTTCACTTTGTAAATTGAACTACTGAAATAAATGAAATTTTCTCCACTACTATAATTTATTGAGATGCACCTGTCTGTCTGTCATTCCTGTCAGATGAAAATCTCCTATGGTCAATTTTGTATTTCTTCACTAATTGATCCTACTGGTATTTTAGCTTAACTAAATCAAGACAGTGTTTTTAATTGTTATTGATTTCTTAAAAGTAGTGATTTTGGATCTGCGAGAATTCCTCCTAACATCTTCAATACATTTATGGGTGGAGTTGAAGTTTCCATCCACTTTGCAACCAGTGAAATGCTTAAAAAAATGAAAATATAGCAATTGACTGCTCCAACATGTACAAAAGGCAAATAGTCAGTAGTCATGTTTTTTTGCTGTCTTTTTCTCGTTCACTTGTACTTGAAATCCCTGAGCCAGTTGTGTGCTTGTGTTCAAACGAGCTACAATGAGTTCATCGTTTAAAAAAATAAATTTACGTTAGATTTAAGTCCCGCAAGAAATGTGGCAACATAGTTGTTAGTAGCACCGGAAGGATCGACGGGTAGCTTGAACTTCATCAAGTCCATCCTGCTCACTGCTATATCGTTGACTCCAACTGGATCTGCATGTAGCAGGCCTTCCGCACATACAGATGTCACATTTAGTTTGAAAACTGTCTTTTTAAATATTTGAACACTCAACACTGAATTTGGAGCATTCACTCCAGACCAGAAGAACATAAGGAAGTGGAGGTTGCTCACCTTCAAGGTGGTGAACATCAGTCCTAACTCTCCATGCTGAAGGTTAGGATCCATCAAGTCTTCTATCAGACTCACTTCAGCTCCCAGGTTTCTGATTCTAAAAGAAAGTGACGTACGCTCATTTCATTTTAAAGAAGTTCCCCACATTGAAATCAACTGATCACACGCTGAGCTCTAAGAATACAGTTTGTGTGCGTGCACGCACCTCGCCCGAAGTACAATGTAGAGGAAGAGCGGGAGCAGGTCGTCCATGCACCACAGGAAGTCGGTGTCCTGCGTGGGTTTGATTTTCTGGGTCAACTCCTCAAACGTATTCTGGATGACTTGGAGTTTATCCGACGGAGTGAAAGTGGTGCTGCCAACGAGTCGGGGACATCAATTGGTGGTTGGCATCAATTCATGTGAACATCTGCTCCATTTAAAGCGCAAATAAAAGCTACCTGATTTGTTGGAGTGTTTCGACAGCGCTGCCAAAGCTGACATCTTTACTGCTGGATACGATCTGAAAGAGCGAGCCCAATAGAAACATACAATGGGGAAATTGCTTTATCGTTTGTATACAACTGGTTAGATCTATAAAATAGGAAATGAACCAAATGGTGATTATTTTTGATCTGACTATTTTTTGAAGTTGTGTCTGACCTCTTTTTTCTCCCCAAGAACAGACATCCACTTTGGCCAGAACTTTCTGTAGGGTGGGAAGAGACAATCATACACTAAACACGTGAACAGCTAAGGAGACACAACAATCATTAATTTAGCTTAATGTGTATTCACTTTCAATCCTGATAGCCTTTCACAGTTTTGCTCAATCACACATGACATTGCAGTCTATGTATTGTTTTCATCAACAGAGTTCAGAGGTCATCCCCAATAACGACGAGTGGCGTCAAACACTCACTGCTGAACGCCCAGGAAGCTGAGTAGGGACTGATCGGGCTGCTTGTTGAGACGGATGACGCGCTCCCAGTACTGCGCATCCTGCTGTTCGTCGTGGAGGCAGTACAGCATGAAGAGAGGCTGATAGAGTTGTGGAAGCAGCAGTGGGAGGAGCAGAGTGGAGCAACTGACTACAGAGACAAAGCTGAGGGAGGAGAATCGGGAGTCAACATAGACACGTGTTAACAATTTTCGGAGCATGCGCCGGAACATAACAAGGCTACTCTCGTTTGGATGCAAATTTAGAAATGAACTCACTTGTACAGCACATTAGCCGGTAAATGAAAAATATTTTCTTAAATACCTACCTTGGCTCCTCTGAATATGAGCTGTATCTTATTCTACAGGGAGAAATGGGAGTATCTGGTAGGACGCTGCCGTCGTCTGGTAAGCCAGGAAACAGGAACCTGAAATGCAAAAGTAGTGTGATGATTACAAATATTCTCCTAATATCATACAGTCAATAGCTCGAAGGAAACAAAGGAAATTATTTTGTTCCTGGCTTAAAATGGTGTCACCATGAAGCTTCAACTCAAGGTAGAGGCAATGTCGCACCATCTCAAAAAATACTTGGCTCTACGTGCGCCGACGTCATGTCAATAATTAAAAATGAGCCACAATTATTAGTCCCAAAATTACACCGAGCTGTTACAGACAGTTAAACCGTCCCGGAAAATAAACTAAATCTAAATACATGTCGATTAAACCCAAATGTAGACATAAACGTAACATAAACTGTCCATCAATAAATGTTTGAAAACAAACAATTGTAAAAAAAAAAAAAATAAATACATGTCAGTGTATTGTACTTGTTAGATACAACAATTTAAATAAAATATACTGTCCTGGATTAAAAGAAGTAGAATACACTTTAACGTTAAATTATTATATGATGACCACCAGAGGGCGACCGCGTATCACAATTGGTGAACCATTGCTGTAGAATAAACCTAAAATACCTGACAATGGAGTAGAAGTGTTTGACGTAGGCCTGCACCTCGTTGACAGCCTCCCTGAGCAGCCGGTGGTTTGACTCCACACCCAGGTAGGTCATCCTGTAGACGGTCACCAGCGTCTCCACCAGCCAGCCCAGAGGGTGGAACGGGGTTTCACATGCCTAGAATGCACATAAAAAGCTCTAAAAATAATCAGAATCACACGACAGGCACGGCGTTCACACAATTCAAACACCTTGGTGAGGTATTTTCGTATGTTGTCATAACTTGTGGAGGTGACCGCATCGGCGTGGTGAGGGATACACTCCAAACACTCCAAGACTTTGCTCTGAGACCTGCTGAGGTCCGGGCTACACACAGATAACAAGAAAATATGACGAAAAATTCAAGTAAGATAAAATATGAAGCTGCGTGTTTGTATTGTGAATCAACCTGTGTCGACGTGCGCTTGAAATGGAAACGGCAATGTTCTCCCAGGCTGTTGTCCTCTCTCCATTGCTGGCAGTGTCACAGCCCAGTCGCCTCCAGCATTCGTCAAAAACACACAGCCACCTCTCATCTGCAGCCACCACAAACTGGCCCAACCTGCTACACATGGGCACAAGACACAAACTAAAGATTAAAAAAAATATATATATATATATATATATATATATATATATATATATATATATTTCTTTACATCATATTAATTGTCATAAATGTATGTTGTTGTTTTTTTAAAGTAGAACATTATAGAGTGCTATTTTTAAAATGTCCGTTTTTGAGAGGATGGGACAAATTAATGGCACTTCTATTCATTTCAATAAGGAAACATGACTTGCGATGAGTGAGACCAGCTGATACTGAATTACTCTGAATATAATAAAATCCCACGAAAGCACTCACATAAACTTCTTTCTGTGCTTGTCTTCAACGTCATCAGCGGCTAATTTGATGTAAACTCCGTCCACTTTTAAGCCTGCGCTCCACTCCCCACTAAAGTGGCCTTCTAGTGTGTCACCATTTGAAAGGAACAAAACACCCTGAGAGAAAGAATGAATATGATTAAATTCCGGTCACACCTCTGGAATAATTGACAAGGGTCTGTCAAAAATCCCACCAAAGTACTGCAAGCATTTGACAAAGGAAAGCGATATCTTCTACCTTCCCGTTGGCCGTCCAATCTTCGGAAAACTCCCCATGAAAAGCCGTGTCGTCGTCTGATACCAGCAAACCGGGACCCTAAGAGAACACCCGTGCTGCATCATCAAAATGATACATTGGGTAGATTAAAGCGAGTCCAACGGATCACTCACACTCATTTTGTTTTCTCTGAAGTTGCCTTCGTAGTACACGCCGTGCTGCGTCACCACCACGGCGCTCCCGTGCCTCTCATCGTCCAGCCACATTCCCATGTACTTCTCACCCCTAGAAGAATTGAAGTAAGGCGAATGAGGTCACTGCTTAAATGCTGACATCAACAAATGCAATTTATAGGTACAAGATGAAAGCGTATTCAAATCCATTTGCTGCGTCCGACAATGGGAATAAAAAAAGCTATGCATCAATCAGACCTGGTGATGTCATCATAGACGCCGTATCCAGTCCTCTTGTCACAGACCCACTGGCCGATGAAGACGCCTGAAGAAGTCTTGTCCATCTTGCCTGAGCGCAGCATGCCGTAGCCGTGACGCTGGCCGTCATTGAAGCAGCCCTCGTATACCTCGCCGGTGGCGTACCTAAAAAAGTCCCACATCAATCAAAAAGAATGGTCACGGAAAATCGCATATATACTTTTCAAAGACGTAAACGGACCTGTAAACGCCAAAGCCGTGTATCTTGCCGTCTCGCCAGTGTCCCTGATAGCAGCCGGCTTTATTTAGCAGTTTATCAGGAATCATACACTCCCCAAAGCTGGAGGGACAAACGGCAAGTTATTGGTGATCTCACATTAGATCAACATTACCAATGGTACCGACCCATCCTCCAGTCCATTCGTAAAGTTCCCAGTGTAGGTACGCCCATCCGGCCATCTCATTGTTCCTCTGTAAATGCACAATTTAGTTAGAATTGTCAAAAAAAAAAATGAGTCTGACAATGTAGTAAAAATCCATTTTGTGTTCACTCTGAATTTCAAAAATACAAACCACCACAGACAGGATTCTCTGACCTGCCATGAACTCGTCCAGCCAACCAGCTGCCGGAATACTGAGCGTCCTTGAACCGTCCCTCTCCCGTGAATGTATAGGAGGCCGTGCGGGACATTGCTGTTATTCCTGGCGATGAACCCTGACCTCCACCACTCAGCACCCGGTCCACCTCTTGATTGAGAAAATGCAGCCACTTGTTCTACATGGTGAGTGTAAAAACAGCCCACCCCAAAGGGGAAAAAAAAAAAATTGAGTGATATAGGATGAACTGAATGCGGGATTCAATATTTCTTCCATTATGTGAGACATGCAAAAAATGCATACCTTCTCTTGTGCTGTTGAGGCCACCAAGATGAAGGTCTCTTCTGGACATGACATTTTGATGGCATAGCTAGAGACACATGAAATAAACCATGGTAGAAATGTTCTACTCTGCTGTTGCGTTTTGTTCAGCTAAATACTGGATCCAACAAAATGTGACAACAAAATAATACATAGTCGGGTAACCCCAACTTACCATCCGCTGTTGTTTTCAGGAAGTGGTTTTACCCACAAAAGGTTCACAGGGTACACACGATAAGTGGAGAACTGGAAAGAGACACATTTCTCATGAAGAATTTGCTAATTTACTTGTTTAATTTCAACTCTATTTTATAATTGACAATGTGAAGTTTTGGAACGCTAAGAAAAAAAAAGATAGGGATTGTACACAAAATATGATGGTCATATCATTTAATTTTTTTTTTAAAAAAAGACAGGGAGGAATCCACAAGACCAGGTTGTGAAGTTTGCCAGCCACGCTGCAGCGGTGAGTTTAAGAGCTTAACGGGCTTTGTGCTAAAGGATCCACAAACTTAGATACCATCAAATATAAACACTCCAGGCTTGTCACCTGGTTACCATGCACAAAATAAATCTCAATCCAGGACGTATGAAATGTTAAATGTGAAATCAGGTTTACCCACAGACATGAACTCTCAGTTTGGTTACCAACCAAATCCAAAAATCTTATAAATAGTTAATTGAACATTTCATACAGTCCTGTTTTAAGACGAATGACCCACATCCAGTGAGTGCGCGAAAAGTGTGAGTACTGCGCACAGACCAGCCCACCCATGCCGCTGTAGCACAGAGCTAGATGATCTGCTATCGCAATACTTACGAGGATCTTAGGAGGAGCGGCGCGCTGAGTGGGTGAAAAAAAAAAAAAACAATCGAACGGATGGAAAGAGCATCATTTAAAAATGTATGTTGTGATGGACTACGCTTGAAGTTAGAACAGGTTGGGTAAGTATAGTTTTTTGTTTTAGGATACGTTTCAGTCCGCAGGGTGTTCACTGTTTGCATACGTACCTGTATGTGAACCAGCGCATCGTTGAAGAGTATGAACCAGTGGTTGGAGAAGCGGCCGGCGCCTTGAAGGGTCAGCGTTCGGTTGCTGCTTTCACATAACACGCGACGCTGCGGGAGACGCAGACCCTCCTGAAAGACACCGCACGTCACTTTGTGAGTGGGAATGAACGTCAATAATAATTTAAATTCCATTTCAGGCATGTGACACGGGCGCACTAGAACTGGTTGACATATGTTGACAGTCACAACCTTTTAAGACTTAGAGATTAAATGCGGCTTTACATTATATGACACCTTTAATTAGACATGTCAAATTAATAAAGCTTTCTCTTGCAGTGTCAATCAAAATTAATCACCATTATCTCGTTATAGTAACTAAACGAGATCACTAAGTACTGTATATGAACTTATCTATTGTGCCAAGTACTTCAATTTGTCTTTTTTTTTTTTTAATGACAAATTGTAGCAAGTGGCAGGTTGCACTCACAGTGTTTTTCCCAGAGTGAGTCTTCCAGAAGAGGAAGGTAACTTCAGCCTCCTTCTTCTTTCTCAGTAGAGTCGCAAAGAGGTGTTCGTACTGCATACCGCTCTGATGGAGGGACTGATACTCTGTTGTAAACTGGTGGACAATAAAGAAGCATCACAATGATCAGATTGTCTTCATATTTATCACTAACACACTTGACGTTTGTCTACATTGTGTGTGTGACAGCAAAATGGAGGGCTTCAGCCTCACCTCGTCATAGCAGGATTCCAATGTGAGCAGGACTCGGGTGTACCGCTGGAGCTGCTGCATTGGTCGATACAACAAGGAACCCAAATCGTCATCGCTGCTTACCGATTGGTCCAGTTCGGAGAGTTGAGCAAGTCTGGCCTGCTTAGAACCTAAACACTCGCTGGACAACATACACACATAGACACGGAGAATCTTTTAGTGTGTCTTATGACAAGTTTGTATTGTGGGGAAACTACAAATATTGTAATCAAGAGGTGCCAAAACTCAAGGCCTAAGGGCAGATCCGGCCCAGCACATCACAGGTCCCCTAAAGTAAGTGTGGTGGTTACTTGCTGCGACTTGCAAAATAAGTTTGTTTATTTCCTTTTGGCAGGGGACTTTTAACTGACAAGACAATCATATTTTTTTTAACAAATCCCTATTTAACATAAATTATAGAATAGCATTGATGTATAGAATACTTACATATTTGCTAGCCGCTATTGATACTATTAAAAAAATATATTAAATGCAACACTTTGTATGTAGCGACGTGATGGAAATGAGTTTGACACCCCTACTGTAATCAAATCAAGAAAATTACAGGGATAGTTTATGGAGCAAGTGAAATCCACCCATGACCTGGAAGTCCCCCACAGCGCTGCAATACCTACACGGAAACGGAAAATATAAGTACAGTATACAGTCAATTAAACTCCACAATGTAATTAGAACCTAGAATTCAATCTTACTCAGTATAGACATCAAGAAAATGCTGAACGTGTGTGAGCAGGTGAAGGGAAGTGACATCTCGGCGGAGCACGTTGTGCAGGAAATGGGTGAGTGACGTTGCGTGTTGACCGATGAGGATGCTCAGGCGAACTAAAGTTTTATAAAGGGAGTTGAAGAGTCGACTGCAGGGCTCACCGAGGGATGGACGTGCGTTCTCTGCGCGGAAACATGGGCACATTTTTATATAGCAGGCAGCATCATCCTTTGAAGGTCAACTTTTTATATGTTTAAGTGTGAGTTACCTTTGTTGAAAATGGGCATCAGAAGCAGTTTCCTGACGTTGCTCAACCAGCAGTAAAACTTCCTCTCGACAGAAGCCAATTCGTACAGGGCCAAGGTAAGACCCGAGATGTTGTGGTTGGCTAGCAGCGCACACTTGTGACCACCACTGCACACACTGCTGATGTAACCCATCTAGCACACAGACATGTTCACCTCATCAATGACAAAATAAAATAAAAAAAATAATAAATAAAAGTCACACTTAGGTTGAGTTTGCTGCCTTCTCTGCTCATTTGTACTTTGAGTAAGAAAAATAACAAGGCTGTTAAATCCCTATATGGACAAAATAGTTGGTACACTTGTATTTAAGTCCACTGTGCTTTCAAAAAGCCTAATTCATAATTCATCTCCCACAGGTGAACAACCAAAAACTGCCAGGAAAGTCCACATTCCTGCCAACAACCACACATGGAAGGTCAACACATATAACTGGGGGCCACACACCTCCATGCAAAAAGGCATCAAGGTGGGTCTGACTGAGTAACTTTCAGCCCTGTTTGGTGACCGCTGGCACGACCCGGACCTACGGCAGGATGTCTCACTCGGCTTCGACCTCGGCTCTTGTTGCTGGCCGCAGTACAACAGCACGGGTTGGACGCCGTCTGCGTCAGCCAAGAGGAGGGAGTGGCTCTGGCCCGCCGACACATCCCAAGCCTTGAGACCATCGGACAGCTACAGAGGCCACCCAGGGACAAAAAGTGCAGATTTATTATTTCTCTCACGTCAGGCCCCGTTCTAGATTTTTTTGCTGATGTCTTAGAAAAAAAAAAAATCTATGACAATACAATGACATGTCCTCTAATTAATTTATTTGAACTGCCACCATAAGCATAATTTATTAGTAATTATTATTATTAATTGATTTGATAAATAAGTGAATCCTGAAAAATGGTTTAATAAATGACAAGAAAAATATATAGCAATAGAAGAGCATCTAAACATTATTTAAAACATGACTTAATTAAAAATATTGTTTCCACCTTAGTCTGCTTTGGAACCGTAACAGGACTGTTGACATGACCGAGTTGTCCGCACATGTTGCTGCCCCATGAGTAGACCTGCAATACAAAAAATAAAATTATGAAAGCTAAGGTTAGAAGGGGTCACGAGAAAGCATTAGTTAAGCCTCTGAGTGTGACAGTTACCTGGCACTGAGCGGTGAGAGCCAGCGAATGGTGTGATCCTGCGGCCACTTTGATCACTTCCTCACCTGTCAAACACTTAATACAAAGAGGCTGGAGTCTAGGAACACACACACACACACACACACACACACACACACACACACACACATAGATACACAAATGATTACGTCTCAGAGAGAGTCGCTAATTTATTAAAGGAAATGTGTTCAACACATTTTTGAATGGGATCTCTCTCAGACCTGGCCAGTTGATCTCCATGGCCCAGTTGCCCCTCGGACCCTCTGCCCCAGCTCCACACCTCCGTTTCCAAAGACGGAAAGCTATCTTCTGAATAAGAGGACGGCTTGCTTCCACAACGTTGTTTTTGCCTTTGGGTTGCTATAGGGGGGGAAAGCATGTGGGCCAATGGAAAATAGAAGCTATTATGGCTGAAATGATTGGTTTAATAATTTCAATAAAGTTTGTGCAAAAAAAAGAAATCAAAGCAAAATCTTTGCAGTCATCTTTTTTTTCCCACATGAACTAGTGTTACTACGAACTTATGTTACTTAATAATGTTTAAATTTTTAAATTAAAATTTGGACAACAATGACAGCCGCACCTCACAAGCACATGTTATTTAATGATGCAAAATATTTTTTTTTATCTGATGACTGGGGATAATCACAGAATAATTGATTCTAAAAATATTTGATTGCTTATAGCTGCAGCACCTAAGAGCTAGAAAGGGAGTCAAAATTCTACCAAAACACATCTTCTCATGCCAGCTAAATGACACAATCCATGCAATTTTTTCCAAGGTCCATTTCAGGTCAGCAGCTACACTTTGGACTCACTCCAGATGTTTGAACTGCTCACCTTGGTGTCTAAGCTAAGTCACATGACCATGCAGAGGCTACTGAGCGGTCAATTTGCGGCCAGTAGGCATGAAGGGACATTACTCTAAAACAGCTGATGCTTCACGTTGCAGCAAAATGCAAACTTGTAAAAACTACAAGGGGCCACAGCAAGAGGAGATAAATGGAAACAAAGAACCAAAGAACTAAATTTATATTCTGTCCACATATAACTAAAAAAATTCTACAACTTTAGCTCTTACTGTAACCTACCATGGGTGGGTGTTCCAGGTAGGGAGAATCTCCTGTTAGCCGTTTTGCCCTTCTGGTTAATGTCGGTAAGACTAGAGCTTTTGTGCTCCAGCATGACTTTTTTCTTCCACAGGGGACCTTCGAGAGAGGAGGACCGCACTACCTCATTGCTGCAATGGGTGAGAAAATGAAGATTGAGGTGTCCAAAATATTTGAAATATGAATGAGTCACTACATGTCATGAGCAAACTACACAGAGTTCATGTTCAAAAATATACACTGTATTAAAAACACACACAATGTAACTATTACACTAATTTAAGTTGGAACAACAATATTAATTCTTGACATTTATGGCAACAATGAGAGTTAGCACAAAAAAGTAAGCAAATAGTGTGATCAAAAACAATTTGCTTATTTGTTTTTACTTGGATCTTTAAGCTGGGAGACTGAAGTCCAACCAATTTCAGTTGGGAAAAAATGTTAATGTCTGCGGTCAGAAGTCCAGCTCCTGCCAAAAACGTTGGAGCATGTTATCTTACCCCCCCACCCACACACACACACACAAAGGACTCCGTGGACTCTGCACGTAGCCCATTTTCGGGGAGTGAAAAAAAAAAAAAAAACTGTATAATGTGGCGCATTTTGACAAAGGCATGTTACAAAAATGCCTTTGTAGTGTTTTCAGTTGTTTTTTTAAAAAGCTTTTAAAGATAATATTCATACATCTCTTCAAATTTTGAGATAATTAGTGAAAATTTTATGGGACAATGAGTTTTTTTTTCCCATGACTTACCTAAATATCAAGTCATTTTCACAACTTGTGTTTAGCAGATCATTAGAGGGAGTTGAGGAAGCATAGCTATCATCTGGACACAAAAAAAAGACAGCAAGGAGGGAAGGTGAGCTAGAACAAACAAGAAAAAGATCACTCATACAATATTCTATAGCATCTTATCCATCCACCTGAGGTGTGACTGCTTAGTGAGTCTGCATCTCCAAGCCTTCTGCTCTGTTGCCTCTCTAATGAGTGACCAGAGAGTTTCTGGAGGAGGTTGTGAAGCACTAGCTCATTAGGCAAAGCAGCTTTCTTTTTATCTGTCAAGGCTGGCAGCGGGTACGATGTAGTGCAGCTGTCCGTCTGGGTTAGAGGGTCAGCGTGTTCATCAGGCTCAGTCTCAGTACCGGCCAGAGGAACATTCCTAAGAGAAAGAATAAAATCAAAAATGAAAAAGGAGCCATAGAAAGAAAGAGAAATGCAACATTTTGTAATATTTTACTCTTTGGAGTATGGAGACAGATCAGCTTGAGATTCACGGCCGATGCCAGCTGGATGGAGCCTTTGTCTGGAGTGCCTTCTGACTGAAGTCTAAAAATTGGAAAGCACAAAAGACTCAATACGCCTTCCAAGCGTCAGATTTTTGGAGAACCTGCTTGAGGAGTTTCAACCTCTGCTTTCATGTTTTCCGTTAGCTCCACCCCAAGTGGACAATAGTGCGCATCTTCGGCAGCAAAAAGCTCATCCCTCTTTGATGGCCGTCTCGCTGGTGGTTTCGGAGTGTTGGGGTTTTGCAGATGTAAACAACGGACCAGAGCCAAGCTGTGGTAGGCCCCGCAAGCCACCTGTTTAAGATGACAAGTATGATGGTGGATATGGAAAACATTTATTTTTAACGTTGGGATGACGTTATGGGGGAAAAGAGACGATACCTGAATCACATGCCTGCCTGCCAAGTGTTCCACCTAGACCAAAAACAAAATAAAATCAGCAATGATGTCATCGTTTATCATATATAATAACAATAAAGTTTCTCTTCAAAATCAAAGTATTGCACAGTACTTTTGGAAGACATCAGCTGTAATCATTAGCAGCTAAAATCCTACTTTGGTCCACAATTTAGTGTTGCATCATGTGACCTTTTGGGGTTTCCACACGGGGAAGTTGCTTGTGACAAGACCCAGCTGACACCCGCTGCCCCAGGCCCACAGCTCATTCTGGGCCGACAATGCCAGACTGTGCTCCCGTCCGCAAGCGAGATCCACAATTCGAACCATCACAGGAGGAACCGCTTCGCAGTCCACCACAGCCAGCGGGTATGGTTCTGCAACTAACAAACACAAAGCCTAAAAAATGCTATTTGAGACAATTTCAGCATAGATAATTTATGTTTTCAAGGAAACGACTCTAAGAATAAGGAAAATGAGGTAATGACTAACCAGTCACGTTTGAGTCTAAATCCCCCTCAGTTGGTCCACACTGTCCTGCAGTGTTCTCCCCCCACATGAACACGCCACCCTGCTCGCTCAAGGCTCCGCAATGAAAACCACCACAAGCCACATGGACCACGGTCGTGCCTTGGAGGGAAACCTCCAACAATGGAGATGACGGGGGAACACTGAGCCCCCTCCACAGCAGCTCTCCAAAAGAATACACAAGACCACCTGGAGGAGTAAACACAATAAGTTGACTTCACCCCAAAAGTATTTTTTTTAAGATGATTCCATTTCCTACAAGAGTTTGTTGGAATGCAATTTCTTACCTTGTGCCAGCAGGAGTCCGTGATGTTCTCCCAGGGCCACCTGCAGAACACACTGCGATAGAAGCACTCTTTCTGGGCTAAGTGGCTCACTGGGTCCTCCCGACTGCCAAATGTGGAGCAGTCCATGTTTTGGAGGTGCACTGGCCCGCTCTCCTGCAAGGCTACAAATGTAATTAGAATTAATATGATGCGCATGAGCAACCGCTGTAGCCTTGACACCAAAAGCAAGCTGTTGTGATTCTAATTGAATTAGGCCAAAATTGCTTTGCAAATGAATGAGCATCAACAACCAGACGTCATAATGAACAACAGAAACAAACAAACAATTAACTCTAGATAACTTTTTCTTTGGCTTTTATGTAACACCCAATAGTCAAGTCAAGTAGTTTTTAAGAGAAGACCAAACATTATGGATGAAAATCACTTAGGGGCTGTTTTAAAAAAAAAAAGAAATGGACCAAAGGTGTGTTATTTTGACCACATGTTTACAAAACAGTGTTTAGCAAGAAAAATGCAAACATCTGAAGATACCAGCATTATCTTTCCTGTGTAAACACAGAAAGAATTTGCACATTCATTCAAAAATCTTTGCACAGGACTGGAGCCTGATAAAAAAAAAAAAAAAAAAAAAAAGTCTCCAGCTGTGTGTACATCGACATTACTACCATGTAAAATTCTCAACCCATATATCCATTGAGTGTACATAACATATTGTGTAGATACAGGTACCTTTGCTCTTCGCTCTCCATCCCTTCAGCAATCAACCATTCCACAAACCAGCGAAGATATATTTTGTGCAATGTATTTTGTTTTCAGTGGGAATCTTCTGTTATGTCTTGACAGCATCATGTCATGCCAGTGGGTGGCTCTCTGTATACAGCACAAATTTAAAAAATAAATCATTCCATACAGAAGAGCATTTAAATTACCAGATTGCACCAAATTGTCAAATAATTTGCATGGTTTAATGTAAAATACCTACTACCATTACTGACATGTTAGGACTATTACCTACATGCATCAAGTTGCTGCATGTTGGTGCAAATACTGTGCATTGCTCACTTTGACACGCAGAACTATAATAATTAATTCACTCACAAACTGATTGCTTAAATATAAACTGACATATACCAAACAAGGCTAACTGGTCTAAGTGTTACAGACCAAGCCTAAAGTTTTGTTTTCTTAGTCGACATTTTGCGAGCAGACTGCTAAGCTAACTCTTTGGTACAAACTTACCGACTATCAAAGTTAACTCGTAATAAGGTAGCTGCGGTTTGGACTAAGAAGAAAACACCCCGTAGCTGCACGCGTGGAATGGTGGATGTGGTTGTAAAAGACGACGTGGAGAGGTAATTGGTCAAATATCAATCAGTGCAGCGCAGTCGAAGGCAGAAGTTATGACAGCTGAGTTAGGCAATGTTGTCGGCAGCAACAGGCTCACCATGGCAACTCGCTGGGGACAAACTTTACTGATTCGCGAATTTGTCAGCTCTTTTTAAATTGCAGGTTGACTCAGTGGTGGACAACCTTTTGTACTCCAGGATATATTTTTATTCTTTTTGTGGTCAGAAAAATCCATTAAGCGCTTTAAGGACATTCTTTTAGAGTGTGAAAACTTCGTATTATGTGATTTTTTTTAATGTGGTTTAAATTTTAATTATAGCTTACATTAGTTTTGTACTGGTCATTCAATAAATGTGATTCACTCAAAAGACAAAACTCTGATTTAAATTGTGCATATGAGCAAAAAGTGCAATGGAAGTGCAGTTGCAATGATGAGCTTTTTGGCACCATGAGGAAGTGGAAGCTCGCTCAGAGCTGACAGTCTGGGAGAGCAGGCTTTCATCCACTCCCTCGTCTTAGGTGTTGCACTTTCCTGTCACTTGTTCAGTCATCCTTTGTTTCCCTTTTTTTCTTTTTTCTTTTTTCAACACAGGCGCTATGTAGGCTTGATGATACTTTGCTGTTTGCGGTCTCCTTCTTCAGTCTGACGTGTCAAACATAATTTTTCTGACCTTTAAGTGCATTCAGGAATTAACAAAGCAGTTGTACCGGCAGGTAGTTTATTTTATAGTTTATATTTTTGTTAATCTTCTCTTCATATTGTTCCAGATTTAAAGTTAATTAAAGAGGGTATATGGTTCAGACCTTCCCGCAACAGGGGAAAAATATGTGATATAGATAGATCAAATAAAAATAATGTTTTTAAATACATGTTGTAAAGAGATTTAATCATTAAAACACATATTACATTGTGACATAAACCTATATGAACACAAAAATATAAAAATAATTTGGAAAAATACTGTACTTAATTAATAGCTGCAAGAATGTAGTAGATGTGCGGGGCCTGGTGGGGTGCCCTAAGGCCTTGATGAGTGAGTCTACATGTGATTGTCTGGGTATGAATCAGCAGCGCAGATGGCATTGGGGATGGGGGAGACACGTAACCCCACAGTCTACAATTCGTCTCCCGCACTTAAAGTAACAAAAAAAATCAGATAAAACAGAGAACAAATGTTCCTCTTCCATCCGCACAAACATGAAGCATGCATAGCAAATGTTGTGCTGAAACTATTTATGTTCTACAATAAATGTAGAACTCGTGTGTGGGTTTTGATTAATTTAACAATACTGTAAATTTATAATAAGTGTTGACGTTTGCGCTGCAGTTTCAACATCATATGCATATCTCATGTGGGCTAAAGAAGCCAACTATAGGATTATAAACAGCTCTCAGTATAATGAGGTGCCATTCCTGTAACTATAACCACTATAATAAACATACGGAAACAACAGACCAGAGCTACAATATTGGCTTAGCTTCTTAAGACAGCCAAATAAGAACAATTTGGACCACAGAAGTTAGCAGCAGCAGCAGCAGCCATGATTCATGAGTTATGCTCAGGCTCCCCCTTCTCTCTCCGTCTCTCTCTTTTTTTTTTTTTTTTTTTTTTTTTTTTTTACAGCACACTGTTGAAGTCAAAGCCAAAACCCACAGGATACTTTTTTTGTAAAAAATTCAATGTGTGTAACTAACACAATACAATATGGTACTCTGAGCTGTGGCATCCAGGTGGAAATTGATCAAAAGCTTAAAAGCTCAAACTGTACATATGGATGAAGTGTGCTACTTTCGTATACATACACACGCAGTTAGAAACGGGCGTCTGCGCCATTGTGGGGGTGAACACAGCTAACTTGCTTTCCAGCCAATGCAAGTGGCTCCGCTCATTCAGTTTAAAATGAAACATGGAAACATAAACTGACTCATTAGTGTCTATGCAGGAGATTGACACGGGTCAGAGTCATTTTGCCTGCATCTCCATCAAAACTATCACATGCGCTGCAACTTAGACCTGCTATAAGCCAGTGTAAAATTTTGCCAATTTCAGCCGCCAAATCATCAGGTGCGTCAGGGCGTGTATAAGAAAATACATTCCATCCATTGTAACACCCAGCATGCCGGAGCGCGGTTTGCCAAATTCCAAAACACGCCAAAGGAGCATTGCACCTGCAAGAAAATCAAGATGTGCCACTATTTACGCCCGAATGCACATGCCTGTGATAATTGAACCCTGAGGGCTCAATTTTCATGGCCAGTGTTCAGGACAAAAAACCTAATAATTATGCACAATATATTTAAATAGTTTCATTATAAAACATTATAACAATATACTTTTATAAAATAACAATCAATGTTGTGTATGAGCACACACACACACACACACACATACATAAACACACACACACGGAATGATTTAAGTAGCTAGTGTGTCTTCAAAACCCTCCTAAAGTCAAAGTGCTGCTGGAAATAACGCAAGGTTTACGAGACATGCGCACGTACGCACGTGTATGGGTGTGTGTGGTGGGGGTGCGCACGTGTTTGTGTGCATGTATTTGTGTGTACACATGTGTGTATTTGTGTTCAGAGGGGAAAACCATGCTGACATGAAGCCAGGCCACAGAACAGCGGATCTAAGAGTGTGGTTTGATCACCCATAATAGCGTGAGGAGAGGGCAAAACAAAAACACACTCCAGATGTATGCTTTATACAGAATGGATTATGCCAGTATTATCTTGAACCGCAATCTCTTATTTTTGTCCAAGACTTTCATTTATATCAAAAAAGAGTATCACCAATAAACTAGATCATTTTACCATCTGGTAGCACGGTGGTGGCCTAGTGGTTAGCATATCCGTTCTCACAGTCATGAGGTTCTGGGTTTGAATCTCTGCAGCTTTGTGGGTTTGAAGACATATTTGGCTATAGGTCCAATGTGATCGGCTGGCAATTTGTTAGTCTCCCCCAAAATGAACTAAGATCCAAATCAAAGAAAAAAGGATGTGTGTGAAATTAAAACAGCTGATGAATAATGATTGCGTATGCAATATACATAATATAATCATTTCATTTTACTTTGCAGGATTAAAATTAATTGGAATCTAAATATGCTCTATAAACACTTGCATATGAAATAATATATCCATTTGTGAAACCATGCATTATTTGAAAATATTTCTTTTTTTATCAATCTTTCTTAGATTAGCTTAATACCCCCAGAATGGAAAATGAGGCTTTTTTTTTTGAGACAGTAAGGGCGAGAGATAAAGATCCAATCTGGCTATGGAGGCTGAGCACGTGTGCAGGCATGCCATTTGACAATATTTAAAACACATGTCATGGGCCTGAATAAAAAAAAAATTTAAAAAAAACATACATGGGTGGACCCAACTGATAGCAACAGATACTCGCATCGATGGTTGAGTGCAGGCAAAACGTGTTTTCAATCTTGTGGTTCTAAGTCGACACCAAAGTGACATCTTTTTACGTGTATTTTACTAATACATCATTCATTTAGATTTACTGATTGATTGGCTCATTCACACCATGATGTAACACGGCTGTTTTGAAATGTGTTGAGTGTTCTTGGAAAGAGGTGTGGCTTGAAAAAAAAAAAAAAAGCGCCATAAAAAGAGAGCGACGGCCATCTGGCTACGGTCAACCTCCCACCGAGGGTGCTGATCACTGTAGTTTGTGTGTGTGTGTGAGTCCCTCACAGTGAAAGGTGACGGCCACAGCTGTGCGTGTGACCTCCAAACCGCAGGAGGCCTCCCCCCGACGCACCCCCGCCTAATCCTCTTCCTTCTCCACGCTCCCTTTTCTTCGGCCCTCCACTCCTATTCTTCAGCGTTCCCTTCCCCCGCACTTCTTCGTTTCAAAATCTTCCATGATCAAATACACAAAAACTGACAATAAATTTGAAATGATATTAAACTCAAAGATCTCTGAGGGACAACTATTGCAACATAACCTTCTTCATAACTTTGTGTCAATTAGCACATGACCTCCAAGACTGTGTGTGTGTGTGTGTGTGTGTGTGTGTGTGTGTGTGTGTGTGTGTGTGTGTGTGTGTGTGTGTGTGTGTGTGTGTGTGTGTGGGAGGGGGGGGGGGGGGTAACTAAATAAAGAATGATCATGCTGCTATCTTTTGAGTGGAGTCATAATTGAGTCAAGGCCAGAATCAACTTTGATGTATTTTTTTTCAAATGGACGTTTTATTGCATTTTTGGGCGTATTTGTCATGTGAGTCAAGATGGAGTGAACTCTTAACAATGACTTGTCACTGAACTATTTCTATTCGGAACACACCGATGAGTAAAGATAACTCGGCTACAAATATAAATTGTTTTCGCAACACTGCTCCGTCTCAACGTCAGTTGGCTTTAATATTCAATGTTTAAAAAGTAAGTCAACCAATCGCTATTAACATATTTTCCAAAAAAAAAAATCTTTGGTGTTATATGAAATCAAAGCAAAAATGTTAAATGACCATTTATGGGCAAGTCAAGTAAAAGTGGAGAATTTGGCTCCTTTGAGGTACCGTAGTCTCAAAAGCAATTTTACAGAATGCAGTGGTGACTACAGACTCCAAATGAAACCAAAACAAACAATCCTAAAACTGTCTTAAATCTTAAACCAGCTGTCACGGTGCTGGGATTTGTCACCTTCCTCTACAACCGGGGCTTTGACTTCCTGATGAATTGGCCTCAAGTGAAAATTGTCAACTCCTCCCTGTTCTCACCACCCACCCAAAACAAACGTCACGTCAAAAAAGATGGACAGAAGAAATGGAAAAAGCCGCATCACGTGCAACTAACCAATTGTCTTGTCTACCATTTTGACTTATGTGCATGGTTTGTAAAACCTCGCCTACTCCTCTTGTAACTCCAAAGTCAAAACACATGTGGAGCCAAAACAAGCCTTATGGGGAGGAAGTGCTGAACACTTGGTGTCTGACAACCTCACTGTGGAAGCAACACTTAGACGACCAACCCTGTTACACAAACACAAACTTGTACACATACACATTTGCTGAGTGGCAAAAGTTGCTTAGGACCTCTTCAGCTCACACTTAAATGTTGGTTTCATAGAGAGGAACGCTTAGCTCTGGTGCAACTATGATCCTGTTCAGCAAGTCCAAAGTTAGGATTCTCCAAAAATCCTTCATCATTACTATCATTCCGCACATTGCTCCTCACGGGGATATTCAGATCTTACATGGAATGAGGGTTGGAATTCCTTGGAGGAATCAGCTGAGGTAGTTCCAGCATCTGATTACACCTTCTGAATGCTTAAATGTTCTGGTATGGAGTCCAAAAAAAAAAAAAAAAAAAATGCTGATAGAATTACGTGCTGGGGTGGTTCCGCAGTGGACGCTGGAGAACACTCCCTCTTTTTCCCCCCATCTCGGTTTATTGCAATCGTGACCCAGTTTTTGATAAGCGTTGAGAAATAATGGATGGATGCCGATGATAGACAGATCAGAAAGAGAGAAGGGTACTAGTGGAGTATTAGTCATTCTTTTTAAGAGGCTAATGAGCCTCTCGCTGCGGAACGCACACTCTGCTGGCCCAAATAAATACTTCTTTCAGTACTGTGCATGTGTTTGTGTGTGAGAGAGGAAGGGAGGGGGAAGGGAGGGGGGGAGTAGTCCAGCACTGTGGGCTCTCTGTGTTGCACTGACAGACATTAACCAGCTGCCTGCATTCCTCACTAGCTTTCTCTCTCCTGGTTCCTTGCTTGGTTTTCCTTAGCCTTGTTCAAGTGATTGCAGAATACTATTTCACCCTTTTGCTAATACCAGTATGTTATGCTAATTATGATCAACCAGGACTTTGAAAAAAATCTGTAGTGGGTATAGTGAGTATACTCAAGTGTGGTTTTGGAAATATCAAGAATATTTTTTGAGATTCAGCAAAGTGATTATTAGATAGCTATGAGAAAAAGGAACACAATTGGCTTTGTTATACTCGCATTTTAACAAGATTTATTGTTTATTATGAGGTTAAGATCATATAGAGTTTTCATGTTTAACATTTTGAATTAATCCAATTAAAGAATTACAAATAATACAATTTAAAATATAGCTCATCTAATTACATAAATAAACTTGTTTTATTTTAGACAAATTTTAGTATTTATTTTGGGTTTTCCTCATTTATGAATGACTAGGACCATTGGCCTGTTTAAAAAAAAGTTAAAAGTGGCCCCCAGATCTCAAAAGTGATCCATCCCCTCTTTAGAAAACCAACTGCAGCTTCTGATAAGATACATTTTGACTTTATTAAGCTCTCATGATAAAAATGAAGTGCATGTGCGTTTGACTGTCACTATCTCACCCCCTTTGTGACGTAGTCAGACAACAAGGTCAGTCTACTGTTTGTATTAACCACAAACTTGACTGTGTTGCCCTTTGGTTCTGCAAATAAAATTCAAATCAGGATATATTTGACCTCTAATCACATGACACACAGACATGAGTGAAAGCTACAGATTAAACTGTCTAGGTAAATCCTCTCAAGCATGTTGGTCAGAAAAATGCAGCCAGCCCACATGCCCAAAGATCTGTCTACAAATTGAATTAGCAAAAGTAGAAACCTTGTGTTTTCCCAACTTCAAGGCCGTAAATTCCACAGAATGGAGATACTGTAGCTGCTCAAATACTTGGTCTGGCGCACATGTGCCTGACTATTATTAAACCATGCCACCAATGACCCAAAGGAACTCTTCTTCCTTCTTTTGTTTATTTCAATTGGTCTCCAGTAAATATCCAGCCACACCAGGCCGCGGTCCAAAGGCCGGCAGGCTGTCTGGAAACCTGTTGGACCACCTCCATCTGCCCGACCACTGCACACACCGCCACGGAGCCACAGACATACACAAGCAAACAGCGGTCGTTACACAACTCCGAGTGTAGACAGTTGACCTGACATGGCAACTACATGCTGAGGTTGGGAGGCGTATTTTATTTGGCCTACTTGGAAATACGTCTCGTGCGCGATAACACTTCATTGAGAATTTTGACGCTGACTGAGCGCTGCAGAACCGTCACTCAAACTCAAGACAATTTACATAAAATTGTAAATGTCACACGGCTTCCATTATAGACACGTTAAAGAACGCGAATTTGTGACAAATCTGCTCGCTTGTCTCAGACATTTATTTTCTTTCTTTTTCTTGAAGAATGTCAGGAATGTTTTTACAGCCATCTTAACCGGTTTTGAAAGTGCAGGTGGTTATGTTTTATGTTACGCCGTAACTAAGAGCTAAACAACAGAATACCTTTCCACTACGCACGGACGTTGAACCTCGAAATCTGATCGGACTCACTCCAACTTTTTAAATTGAATAGCCTTCATTGTATTATTTGAAGACTGTGACCCAATTTAACAGATGGAAAGTTCTTCCAACACGAGTCATAGCTACAGATAAATAAATGCTTTAGATAAAATGATATTTACTGGTTAGGAATGGTGACGTGTTGGTTTGTAGTCGAAAGGGCTTTGTGGGCTTGCGCGAGAACATTCGCCTTCATATCAATCGTGGAAAAACCACTAAGTGAACAGACACTGAGAGAAAAAAATAATGATGGATGGATGGATGAATGGATGGATGGGAAGCAAGTCTGCCATTTAATACGTGCGCTTCATCCACGGCTTTATTGTACTGAGGCGGTCGGAAAGACTCTCAAGGGAAATCACAGTGTGCTAACATTCCTAATCAATAGCTTAAGTGGCCGGTGTCTTTAATTACTACATGGCTCTGTTTACAGACATTTGACCCAAGTAATGACAAGTGGTCTGCATGCTGAATTAATTTAACACACCCATCAATGTAGTTTATCAGCAAAGCCGACATATGGCGGAAGTCTTGTGTCGGCAAATCATGAGACAATTTCATTGTTTCAAAGCAACGATCTGGACCATGCACTTCCTAACCAGATGTATGACAAACATAGACAAAATGTGTACACAATACATACTCTTAGTTTATATATATATTTTTTTCATCAGACATTTTTCAATGCACAAATAAAATATTCACTTTTAGACACCATTCAGTAGTGGGAAGTAATAAATATAATATATAAAAAAATTATATATATATATATATATATATATATATATATATATATATATATATATATATATATATATATATATATATATATATATAATATATTTAAAAAAAAATTCTTAAGTATAGAGCGAGAGCACTTTCGCCACCTGAAGCTAGAAAAGGTTTGGCTAAATTGTTCTTGTGAAAAAGTGGCTGTTATTATCCCCACCCTCTTGGCAGAAAAAGAGAGTGGGCTGCTTGAGGAGTGAGGACACTTTTGTAGAAAGATCTGAAAACACCACTGTGGCTGTACGTAACTTGGACCTACAGACTTTTGTTTCAGCTTTGACATATTTTTTTCCTTTTCTCCTCATCAACAAGTATGGGTGCACCGTGGCTGATCGCAGGCTTCGTGCTTGTGCTGTGCAGGCTTTCCGTCTCATACGAAGTTTGCCAGCCCATCTCCATCCCGCTGTGCTCCAGTCTTGCCTACAACATGACCATCATGCCGAACTTCCTAGGCCATAGTGACCAAGCTGACGCGGCTGCGGACCTGCGCCGCTTCGACCCCTTGTTGCAGGCCCGGTGCTCGGAGGATCTCAAGTTCTTCCTGTGCAGCGTGTATATTCCTGTGTGCACCGTTTTGGAAGAAGCCTTACCCCCATGCCGGCCCCTGTGTGAGCAGGCACAGCGAGGATGCGAAGCCAATATAACTGCGATAGGCTTTGAGTGGCCGGAGAAGATTCGCTGTGAGAAGTTCCCCGTGGGTGGATTGTGCGTGGGCCATTTTTAGCAGGCAGGACATCTTGCTTCAGACTCTTCTACATCATTAAAAAGGGAGGGGGGTGAATTGAAATTGAAGACAGCATCTTGATTTGCTTTGGTCTTTTTTTTGGGAGACATTTTTAGCTTCTGGTTATGTTAAGTTTCTATTATTGGCAATATTATTTCGAGAACACTATCTTTATCTCCAGTTACAATAATCACTTTGACATTTTTCTCCTTTTTATTCACTTCACAGCTGTCAATGTGGACACACAGTGTCATTTATGTTAAAAATATCCATGTTTGAAAACCAACACAATTAAAGGTTTTTTTTTTGCAAAATGTGGCAGTGTTGTCTATTGTCCTCGATCCAAATTGACCTTTTGGCCGATTTCTTTACAAGTTTGACTTGTTTGGAGGCTCGCTGACAGCGAGGAACTCCTCTGACTTTTTTGGGGGGGCTAAGCGTCACTCCAACTAGATCTCCCACTCTTTACTCCCCTTGCCTCCAGACCTCCTCTCTTCTTCCTTTCCTGTCCCCTCCCCCCAGGCCAACCTTCCCCCACATCCTTTCATCCCAGTCAGGCAAGAAACCCAAATGCAGTGAGGCCAACAAGAACCGCCTACACCACCACCCTCACTTTGTGGCCAGTGTGTGTGCGAATCGATTGTGTTGTAAATTTGACCCAGTGTTAGTGTTTGTTCCCACATTGATTGTTGCTGGAGGTCTTGCAGCGGCCTGTTGGGATAATGGTTGCTTGCTGAAAACTTCAGACATTTGAAACACTTAACCACAGTTGCCTGGGGCCTAAAAACATTAGGTAGATAGGTAAATTAGACGGATAGATAGATAGATAGATAGATAGATAGATAGATAGATAGATAGATAGATAGATAGATAGATAGATAGATAGATAGATAGATAGATAGATAGATAGATAGATAGATAGATAGATAGATAGATAGATAGATAGATAGATAGATAGATAGATAGATAGATAGATAGATAGATAGATAGATAGATAGATAGAAACTTTTCCTTTAATATCTGTCACTGTTGAGAAGTTGGCAGGAGTCGCAATTGTGAATATTTCAGTAAAATCTCTGGTGTAATTTAATTACTGAAGCATATTATTCTCCAACGGGGAGTAAACGGCCAATCGGCGACGAGTCCTGTAGGAAAACAAGTGCCGCGATTGGCTGAGACGCCGCAGTCGGTTTCCAGGCGCCCCACGGCTCGCTGTAGAGGGGGAGGGGGGGTTCTGTGAATGGAGGGGTGCCTTGAAACCGAGCGCAGTGACGAGAACCAGCGAGCCTGCGGACTTCCAACCGCCTGGAGAAGCCGACACTCGGACGAGTCGAGAATAAAAGATGGCAATTTAGGACGTCTTTCGCTCGTGTTTTTCCACTGAGTCCACGACCAAGCGTTGAACACACCTGGGGAGATTTGATTCCCGTCGTTTTTCCATTTTCGCACAGCTCTGGATGCGTTTCCCCCCCTCACACCGGAGAAGTGAGAGTGGGCTGCTTGGAGTCACTTACAAAGACCATCAAGAAGTCATGACACGACAGAGGATCTATTTGGATGAAACTGTTTGAAATAAACCTGAATTCGATCGTGGCTGGAACCGCACGAGTTACTCGGATTACCAGCAAGGCGCGAGGACGTTCAATGTAGATTTGCGACGGTTTTTTGGACCCTTTTTGAGTCGCCCTACTTGGATCAAAGTTTTTCCTTCCTTCCCTCCCCCTCCTCCTCCTCAACTATGGCGGCGGCCAGGTCCACCAGTGGCTCCGCGCTTGTGCGGATCATGTGGCTGCTGTGCGCCTTGTCCTTCGCACCAGCGTGTGCTCAACACTACAACAGCGAGAGCGGAATATCCATCCCGGAGCATGGATTTTGCCAGCCCATCTCCATACCACTGTGCACCGACATCGCCTACAACCAGACCATCATGCCGAACCTCCTGGGCCACACCAACCAAGAAGACGCCGGGCTGGAGGTGCACCAGTTTTACCCGCTAGTGAAGGTCCAATGCTCAGCCGATTTAAAATTCTTCCTGTGCTCCATGTATGCTCCCGTGTGCACGGTTCTGGAGCAAGCCATCCCCCCTTGTCGCTCTCTGTGCGAGCGCGCACGTCAGGGTTGTGAAGCCCTCATGAACAAATTCGGTTTCCAGTGGCCCGAGAGACTTCGCTGCGAGGCGTTCCCGGTCCACGGTGCCGGCGAGATCTGCGTGGGTCAGAACACGTCGGAGCCCAGCAGCCCGGGCTCCTCGTCTTCTCCGTACGCACCCGAGCTGGTGACCCTCCCCCCCAGCTTGGGCCGACCCAAGCTTCCGCCGCACAACCAGTACCCGGAGTTTTCCTGCCCGCTGCAGCTGGATGTTCCGTCCTACTTGGGCTACAAATTCATGGGGGTCAAAGACTGCGGGGCACCCTGTGAACCCACCAAGCCCACCGGGATCATGTACTTCCGGGAGGATGAGGTGAAATTTGGACGGCTCTGGGTGGGCATCTGGTCCATCTTGTGCTGCGTGAGTACTCTGTTCACGGTGCTCACCTATCTGGTGGACATGAGGCGCTTCCGCTACCCCGAGCGGCCCATCATCTTCCTGTCCGGCTGTTACTTCATGGTGGCCGTGGCCTACGCCGCGGGCTTCTTCCTGGAGGACAAAGTGGTGTGCGTGGATAAATTCAAAGAGGACGGCTACAGAACGGTGGCCCAGGGGACCAAGAAGGAGGGTTGCACCATCCTCTTCATGGTCTTGTACTTTTTTGGGATGGCCAGCTCCATCTGGTGGGTCATCCTGTCGCTCACGTGGTTCCTTTCGGCCGGCATGAAATGGGGTCACGAGGCCATCGAAGCCAACTCTCAATACTTCCATCTGGCCGCGTGGGCCGTGCCCGCCATCAAGACCATCACCATCCTCGCCATGGGCCAGGTGGACGGCGACGTGCTGACCGGGGTGTGTTTCGTGGGCATCTTCAACGTGGACGCCCTCCGGGGCTTCGTCCTGGCCCCGCTTTTCGTCTACCTGTTCATCGGCACCTCCTTCCTGCTGGCCGGCTTCGTGTCGCTCTTCCGGATCCGCACCATCATGAAGCACGACGGCACCAAGACGGAGAAGCTGGAGAAGCTGATGGTGCGCATCGGCGTGTTCAGCGTGCTCTACACTGTCCCGGCCACCATCGTCATCGCCTGCTACTTCTACGAGCAGGCCTTCCGGGAGCACTGGGAGCGCACCTGGCACATGCAGACGTGCAAGCGCTTCGCCGTGCCCTGCCCCATGCACAACTTTGCCCCCATGACGCCCGACTTCACCGTGTTCATGATCAAGTACCTGATGACCATGATCGTCGGGATCACTTCGGGCTTCTGGGTCTGGTCCGGCAAGACCTTGCAGTCGTGGAGGAGGTTCTACAAGCGCCTTAGCAACGGTACCCACGGGGAGACCACGGTGTGAAGTGTAGCAAGGTACAAAACAGAGAGAAATGAGGTCTGATAGCTTTCAATTTTATACCATTTTGGTCATATTTTTCTATTTGTGACAAGTTCGCAAGGCCCTCAGACAGAACTTTTCTCTTCTCTATATATTCGATATTAAATGGAAGAATCTGCAGTTTTCTTTTAAACAATCCCAGAACTCTTTTAATGTTTTTTTTTTGTACTTTTGGATTTTAAACACATAAGCTCGCTGTCATTAATACCGGACTTGAAGTTATCCCTAGTTACTCACACTACATCCTTATTGTTTTTTTTTTTTTTTTGCTTCCATGTTGAATGTATGTCGCGTGTCCGCTCTCATGGTGGCCAAACATGATCGAATGAGGAAGAAAAAAAAAAAAAAAAGTGCCAAGTGCAGCCAAATGGTCCAATGCATTCTGTAGGCTTCCCTGCATTGGACATTTTAAGTTACTCTGCTTGTAGAAAGAAATGCTTTAAGTTGTGTGTTAGATTTAAAAGGAATTTAGCAGCAGCTGCTCACGTTGCTGCCAAATGGCTACGCACAACTCTCAGTGAAAACGTTTGCCTTTTTTTCCTTTGTCTCTCGCATTGAATGTTCACTCCGAAAGATGAATGAAGTTACTCGTTTGTGTTAGTTTGCACAAGGTTTTGAAAAGTGTTAAACTTTAAAGTGACTGTTACACTTCAAAAGGCTTGTTCGGCGTCATCTTGGTGACTCAAGCCCTGATTTCTTTTGACCCTTGACCTCTGTTTATCTGTTCCTCAACTGGTCAGTTTGAGACCTTCTCGCCACTTTCGAGCTGTTTCTACATTATAAACCTCTTAACTAGTTGATGTTTTTGTGTCCCGTTTCATTATGAACTCATCGGTACCATGAAATGGGCGGATTTCCCTTTTAAGATGTTTGGAGACCACACACATACAAACATGGGCCTCAGCTTCGTCTGTGTGTGTGGTCCCGACATTGGTGGACCCCTGATCAGAAAGACTGTAATAGGTTTCTTCTGCGGGAGTGGAAATGGTGCTTGAGAAATTTTGAATGTTTATACTTGCTTAGATAAAAAACATTGTTCACACTTTAAGCCTGCCATTCTTTATTTTTGTTACATTTAGACGTGTTGAAATTGATTTGTGTGTGGGGAGGGAGGATTTTTTTTTCCTTTAAAAATTGTTCCACACCAGACTGAACTTTTCCATAAAGAACGGCATGTACTTTATGTTCCATGAGTGTGTGCCACACGGAAGCCATGTTTCTGTTCATGTGTGCCTGATTCTAAATGACCGAAAAGCACAGACGAGCTAAAAAAAAATAAGGCTCACGGGGGGTTTCTGAGTGTTGACTAGTTGTCGACTAGTATGCATGACCTCGAAATGTTTACCAGTTCATAATGTTTTACTAATGGACAAGAACCAAGTGTCTTATAAATCAACGCGTGTTTTACAGGTGTACTGCTCAAACATGTAATCAGAGTAGTTTTAAAAAAATCATATTGTATATTGGGGACAGTAGACTTTCAGGTATGCATTGAAAATAATTCAATCCTGACTACCAGCCTTTTGGACCACAACTTCAAACAACAAGTCAGTGGAGGAACAATCTGGTCGGTGCACCATCATTTTTTTGGGGGAGGGCGGAGGTCATGTTGCACATTTTTCTACGTGTAAATAACGCAAAGATAGAGTTTAACATGGAAGTTGAATGATTCACAACAATATTGCCAACACACTAGAATGCATACAAGTAGAACACAATGTACATTCTCATTTTGATAGCAACATCTTAGTTCATGTTAAAGAAATCCCCATGTGAACGTGTAAGGAGGCTGCGTGAACGACGCAATGTTGTTTTTGTATCATTTCAGATTTATGCATGGGTGTGTGCGCGTGCGTGTGACATTGGAACGTTATGCAAATTAGTCATTGCACACGCCCAACTTCGTATATTGTATTTATGGGGGTGCTCATCTCTTTTTCTTTTTCCTCACTTTTTTTTTTTTTTTTTACTTGTTCTCAAAGTCTGTTGTGTCTGTACAGTCTGAATAAAAGTGATAAGGTTTGTAACTTGTGGTGTGGCCTTTGTAGTTTTGTACAGGAATTCGGCATATTACTCACACTTCACCTGTTCCATATCAGGTTGCGCTGAAGATGTTTTGTCAATAAGCGGAGACGTTTCTTTACAGCAGACATTTTGGCCTCTCCTGGCATCTCAGGCAAAACAGTCCTGTCTGAGACACATGACCTATGAGATAGCAGCAGTGACACAGAGGCTACATTGTCAACCAGCTTAACAAAAAAATGTTGCCAGACTGAACAATGCATAACTTTAAAGTGTCATGTTACTGCTGCTCCAACTGACAAATACTGTATAAAAGTCAACACACCCCTCTCTGAATGGCAGGTTTTTTTGTAATATCAAAAAGACATGCAGGGGCAGCATCAAATTTGTACTAGAAGAAAACATTCAGTTGTTTTTAGCGGTGAGATTTTACAAAATGATGTAATCATGACTGACAAATAAATTCATTCATGTCAACAAAAGTGCATTTGTAAAAGAGGCGATACAGGAAATTTGCCCTCAGAGGTGGCAATAAACATTCTGTTAAGTATGTCCATTAAAAACAGAAATTGCATTTTTTTTTATTAGTATAATGGTATATGATAGCAATACAGTATAAGGTAAAATATGTTTAAAAACTCAGATGTGTTTATAAACTCTGAGTAATACCCCCCTAACTCGGTTAACAGACCAGACTCCACCTTTTGAAAAGCGTCCATGCAGATATAAAGAACGGGAGGATGGCGCCCTCAAGTGGACAAAAAACATAACTCAATCGGAGATTTTGACCGCAAGTGTCTTCTCAAATGATCCTCCCATTATGATTGCTACAGGACAGACCTCAGGAATAAGGCACTTAGACTTGTGAAAAATTGATGTTAGTATTAATCTTATTTGTATAATTGACATTGTATAATTGCCCTTGCTAATTTTATTATATTTTATTAAACTTTATTTAGTTGTATTTTGTTTCTATTGTCATTCACCACGCTTATTTTGATAAAGTTGAGGAAAGTACAGACATTTGTTTTCAAATGTAGGCAGTAAAAGTAAAACGTCATCAGAAAAATACTTAAATCAAATTCAGACGTCTGAAAAATCAACCCAAGACATTAAACATTTCAAATTAGGTACTTGAGCAACAGCACTAAAAAAAGATGAGTAAACTGCAAATTTCCAAAGCAAGAAAGTTTTACTAATGTGAAAATTGACTTTCCTGCATTTTAAACAAAGAAATAAATTGCCCCTTGTATTGTCCCAATTTCAAATTATATATAAAAATAACTCAACAAACATTTTAAGAACAAATAACTTGCTTGCACATTAACACTGTTGCCATAAATGTCAATAGTTTATATTTTAAAGGTGTTCCAACTTAGGTGACTGTGTTAGCAAAAAAAAAAAAACAACAACACAAGTTGTAGTTTGTTTTTCAACATAGGATTCATTTTCAAAAGAGCTGTTTTAATGAGATTCTTGCAAGAAAAATCCTTTTTTGCGCCACAGAAATTTTTTACACGCCTGTCTTATCTTGGGAAGGTTCAAACCGTACATAAAGGGTGTTATCATTGGCTGGCAAATAAGCAGATACACAGAAAAAAATATCCGCACACTGTCAGGTAAATCAACCGCAGTGATCCTGGCCTCCAGAAAAATGAAGGCACAGCCGACAAACAAGTTCGACACGGAAACTATCTGAGGCGTGCAGGTAGTGATGGCTTTCTGCCTATTCTCTCTAGACGTATCCAAACAAACCATCAGGACCTTTACATATGACACCACAATGAGCCCCAAAGGTAAAACACTGGTCAGGAAGCCAAAAGAGTCTACTACGCTGTTGACTTTTGATATTGTACATATGAGTTTAGCTACTAATTCATAGTTACAAAACAAGTGGTCAATAACATTGCTGCAAAATTTCAAATTGACTCCAAAGAGATAGGATGGCAAGGAAGTGGCATAGGAATACACCCAGATAAGCGTCACGATGATGGCCACTGTCCCCGTGCTCATGATGGCGTTGTAGTGTAAAGGCCTGCAAATGGAAACGTATCGATCATAAGCCATGGCTGCCAAACTGCAAAACTCAACAGAAGCAGAAGAGTAGAGAGAAATCATCTGTACAAAGCACCAGGAAACGGGCACCTCGTGCGCATCTGAGAACATCTGTGAAAGCATGAGAGGATACAGAGACGTGCTGCCATTTATCTCGTTCACCATTAAGTTACAAAGTAACATGTACATTGGCTCGTGCAGACTCCTGTCCACAAAGATGACTGTGATGACTAAAGTGTTGGCCACCCATATTGAACTGTACCACAGCAGCAATATGAAGAAATACAAATACTTCAACTGTCCCATGTTACTGTAAGCTCCCAGCACAAAGGAAACAATCTCACTTGAGTTCTCCATTTCTTAAAATAGTCGTTCGGATGTTATTTATAGTTCAAGCACACAAATCAAGAAGCACTCAGCGCTAAAAATTATTGCCAGCTGGCCCTCGATGAAATCCAAAAACAAGGAATGAAAAATATATTGAAGGCAGACTGATGTTCCATGGTTATTGTTTGATATAATCTATCAGAGCTGCTTGGAGTCATTGCGTTGTTTTGTCCCTTCTCGACGATGCTATGAAAGCAAGAACATCAGTCATATCATTATTGGAATTGACGAGTGTGGCATGTGTCGAGCGCCCGGCGGCTCTCGACCAGCCTGATCACGGCCACACATGAACTTTTATATGTGAGGTAAAGTAGGATGGGCCTAAACTCAGTTTCGCCTATTGCAAAAAAATACATATTAAAGAGGAAGTCATGTCAGAAATGTACTTCACAATAATTAGTTCTATACAGCCCCTCGAGTCTGAATACAGTACTCGGATTAATATTGTTTTGATTGAATATGAATTAAGCAGCAAAATCCACTTGTTTTTACCTATCTTGAGTAGGGGTACTGAAAATGACATCACAGTGCCTACGGGCAGCTTGCGAGTCATGTGACCAATCCAAAACAACAAGAAATAAATAACTATATCAATATGGTCAGTGATGCAATTTATTAATAAATAAGAATACTTTAACACAAATATATGCAAACAGATACATTGAGGGAGGAAAAATACTGATATTGATTTATTGGTATATGATTGAAGTGGGCATAGGTAGAAATGTGTACATGAATTGTGGTGGCAATTGGTCGTAGTTTTGTGACAGGAAGCTACGTTGAAGTTTTTCACTAGAGTGAACCTCTACGGCAGTTGGATCATCAACTGATGGCCTGTGGGCCAAATCCGGACCACTGAACAGTCCAAACCGGCCTGTGGCTGGATTCAAATAATATTATGCTAAAATTTGATTCCTATTGAACTTTTATTTGAGAGTTTGACCCACCTAAAATTTTGGCCCTTTGACAAATAGAGTTTGTGAGCCCTGCTCTATGGGGAGGAAAAAACATCCTAATTCTGTGGCTCCACCACAATTGAAAAAAACTGCCCAAATTACTATAATTGATTAAAATGATTTTAGTTTTATGTTTTTTCATTGGAATAATTGATCACAGGTTACTAAGGGCTACTACGCTCAAGAGTTGGTAGGATCAGGCAGCTTGTTATATTCTAAGGAAATTAAGCCAATATAAAAAAAAAATGGGCTAACTGCTGCCCTGCCAAAAACATAAATACAAATTTAAGGTAAAAATAAGTGATTCTTGTGCTGCAATTTAAAATTTCTCAAGGAGCTACAGTTGCCATAGAAATAAAGTATTGTAAAGTAAGTAAATAAAATAAGGTCAAGTAACCAAATAAAGTAAGACAAAGTATTATATACTTATTAAATAACAGCCAATTCAAGGCATCTGTTTGTTTGGTATTGTGTTTATTTGTCAGGCAAAACCTTTAATGAGTGTTATTTTTGTTTAAATGATACAGAGCAAAACAAGACGAGAGCCGACAAACATGTTTTCCCCAGTATTGATTAGACAGACTATTAGCTGATGTAATTCCCATTTGTTATGATGCTATGACATACATAATAGCAACAAACACAGTGTAAATACGATGATTAAACCTCAGGGTCATGCGTCCACTATCCCCAGGACATCAATCTACTGCCAGTGCATGGCGCTGGGACTAAACATTCCCTGGTGGAGTCAAGACACAAACATGTGTCCACTGTCACCGTGACAATAGAGGAGATCAGAAAAACAGGACAATGGCCGCCACCCTCAAAGTATTATTTTTACAAAAGTCTAAAAGCAGTAGTATTTATAGCAGAACGCCACGATTTTAGGTGGACAAAAGCACACTATTATAAGTATAAAACAGACGAAATTGTCAATTTCGGATTCAAAGACATAATCTGTATTCAAAAACAAATCCTGCGACGCGTTCGGCCACCGCCTAATTGCTAATGTAGCCGTTAGCAGGCAGTCAAGCTAGCAGCCACCAAGGTTGTTCATAGCTTACTATACAACAACAGCAAGGGTCAACAAAATATAAGGGAAACATGTAACATGACTTTTATTTTAAAGTTGGCCTTTGGATGCAATTGCTTTGGCGGTGGTATTACCTTCAAAGTGAGGCTGGCCTGACCCATTCTTAGAGTACAAAAAGCGTGGTGACATGCGTTTCAAACAGGAGCGCAATATTCCATTTCTAGCACTCATGTACATCCCTCCTTGTTCTGTTAAAAATTTATATTTCTCAAACCCTTACACTTTCTTTTTAAATACTGCTAACAGCTCATGTCTGTGCAAACGGCAAAATATCTAAGCTTGCTGATGACGTTAGCATTTAATGATCACATGGTGGACCTTTACTTAGCTATGATTAGGTTAACAAGCAGTTTAACAAAGTTGTAATCTCAGATTTGTTTTTATATCAGGTGATATTTCCCTACGACAGAGCGGACATGTTAAATTTGACACCGTCCGACAACGCACAATAAAAATTCTGCAACTCAAGTGTCAATATTTATGTGACTATTCACTGTTCCAAGCTCTATTGAGGAAATACAAAATTGTTGGTCATAATATCACTGTAAACATCAGAAGCTTTTTTTTAAAGGTCAGTTACTCCATTATAACAGTTAGGACACCATTTTTGGACTAAAATAGTAATAAATATTGGAATCACACTTATTTTTAATAGAGCATTAAACAACTGTTTCATAAACAAGTATCTTTCAAATTCCCTGGCGATGGAGTACGCTGCTATCTTCTGATTGGAGCATTTTGGTGCTCAGCAAAGTATAAAAAGAGGTGCCCTGTTTGACCAGCGAGGAGATCTTCATCTTCCTCAGCCTGTCACCAAAATAGGCAGGAACAGGGTGGAGGAGAAGCCGGCGATAACAACACGACGGGGAGTCGATGTGCCGAATGGATCAAAGATGAGGAACGCAACCGCATTCACCTTTTTTCATTTGACAGGATTGAGCCACATGACGCAACGGCTTCGAGTGCTTCTTTTCGTAATTACCTGGCTGTGTTACGCTGCCATTTTGCTGGTCAATCTTGTTCTTATTGTTACCATCATACTAGAGAAAAAACTGCACGAACCCATGTACTTGTTTTTATGCAATCTCTGTTTTAATGGCCTTTATGGGACTGTTGTCTTTTTCCCCAAATTCCTTCACGATCTGTTGTCGAAAAGTCACGTTATATCATATTTTGGCTGTCTGTTGCAAGTCTTTGTCATCTATTCTTACGCGGCGTCTGAAATGGCCATTTTGACAGTGATGGCTTACGACCGCTACGTGGCCATATCTCGACCGCTGGAGTATCACTCCATTATGACAAAATGCAGGATGGTGTTTTTGATGCTCTACTCCAGAGTAACGCCTTTGCTCTGCCAGGCCATTGTGGTAATCATGAGCTCCAAACTGGAACTGTGCGGTTCCCTCATTGACAAAGTTTACTGCGAGAACTGGTCCCTCCTTCAACTGTCCTGCAATCCTACTACATCCAACAATATCGTGGGATTTGTGATTATTTTATTTTACTTTGTACATGACCTCTTCATTCTGTGCTCCTATGTGCAGCTGGTTAAATTAGCTTTGAGGTCTAAAGAAGGGAAAAAGAAGTTCTTGCGGACATGTGTGCCACATCTGCTGTGTTTGGTCAACATTAGCGTGGCTTTGCTCTTTGACCTCATGTACGCTCGTTACGGCACCAGCTCCATGCCTCGGAGTCTCAGGAATTTCATGGCCATCCAAATTCTCGTCGTTCCACCGTTACTCAATCCGATCATTTACGGCTTGAAACTGTCCAAGCTTCGAAACAAAGTTTTGCAATATTTTAGAGGCAAGAAGAGCTTTGAATAAATTGAGATCTATTTTGTGCAAATGAACAAGCTGGTTTGGTCTCTTATTGAAATGTTGTTTTGTAATTTTGTCAAAATATTTTTTCCTTTTTTCTTTTTCAGAAAACTAAACTAAAATAGCTAATGAGTTGTGGGTTTTTTTTCATTTTTATGTATCAATGTCAGAAGTATTAAAAGACAACTTATCCGTCACAAAGTATTTCATACCATCACCCAAGATCTCAGGCATGGGTAATGTCTTGTTTAGATCATGTAGACATTAGAAATAAAAAAAAAGCCTACTTTGACATTGTAATTTTGGTATCTGTTTTTAAACGAAGGGAGTAAAAGTAAAAAGCACCCATAAACAAATCCTCATGGAAAGAACAAATACTTGAGCGGGGGTAAAAAACAAAAGTAGAGTATTTTTACTTGATTATTTCCCGCCACTGCGCCGAATCAGATCTCGTCCCAAGAGTGCTAACAGCCAGCATTAAAAGGCGCACGTGCTCATGATGATCATATCTTCCGACGTGAGCAGTAGCTCACGGACAACATCATGAAGACACACGTTGGTAAGTATGGAGTATGTGGCTCTTCACTGTGTGTTCTGAATAGAAATTTTGACAGATCATTGAGGGCGAGCCGTCATTTCCAACCATACATGAATAAGAAACTGAAGCAACAATAGAGTACTTTTAAATGTTAAATTAAGGACTCATCAAAATGTCACCAAGGAGTTACTGAGTGGGAGTTAGTGCTCTGAGGTTGACTGGTGATCAAGTCATGTAGAAAATAGAAAATGGTTGGCTTCTCTGCTAGTTCTCTACTGCCACGGTAATCTGAATTTCCACTTTGGAAACTATAATGAACATTAAAATGAATAGCATTGAGATGAAGGTGTTGAGAGAGCTGGAAAAGAAGCAAGATGAGAGAGAGCAAGTACCAGAGGATTTGCACAAACTACTTTGTTAGAGCCAGGACATTCTTCATATGGTGCATAGGTGCTACTGACCCTCGTTTCCCTTTTCACAGATGGTGTCAAGTAACAGGTTGTTGTGACTCACAAGGGTCTGGGTGGGTAAGGATGACCAACAGGTTCATTTTTTTCCAGCTCCCATATCACATGTTGGACCATACTTTCTGAGAACCACCCTTCTCTTTTCTCCTCACAGACGGTGTCAAGTAACAGGTTGTTATGTCTTCTGAGTTTGCGGGTGTGTAAGGATGCCCAATCTAACGCTTCATCCTTACTTTAATCTCACCATGTTCATAAACATCGGCCCGTACCGCTACCCGGCGCTGGCGTCATGCCTCCTCCTCTACGTCTTCATCGTGTGCGCCAACTGGGCCGTCCTAGTAACCATCTGCCGCGAGAAGACACTTCACGAGCCCATGTACGTTTTCGTCGCCTGCTTGTGCTTCAACGCCCTGTACGGCTCCACGAGCTTTTTCCCCCGCTTCCTGCTGGACCTGGCGTCCGACGTTCACCTGATCTCGCGCGCGGCCTGCTTCACACAGATCTATCTCATCTACACGTACGGAGCCAACGAGATGACCATGCTGTGCGTCATGGCATACGACCGCTACCTGGCCGTGTGCCATCCGCTGCACTACCACACCAGGATGACGGTAAAAAAGGCCCTGAGCCTGGTTGGCCTGGCGTGGCTCATTCCCGCCATCTTTCTCACCATGGCTATCTACCTATCCGCAATGCTGCCCCTCTGCGGCAACGAGATCTACAAGGTGTTTTGCGCAAACTGGAATGTAGTCAAGCTGTCATGCGTGTCCACGGTGGTCAACAACGTGGTGGGCATGTTTATGAGCATCAGCACCATTTTCCTCCCGCTCACCTTTGTTCTCTATACGTACACGCGCATCATAAGGACGACTTGGAGATGCTCGGACAAATTCAAGGGGAGAGTATTTCAGAGCTGTTTGCCGCACATGATCTCCTTTGTCATTTATTCCTGCATCGCGTTTTGCGATATTGCGCTGAGCAGGCAAAATGTGAAGGAGATGAACGCTTTTGTTGCCATCATCTTATCGCTAGAGTTTGTGGTTATTCCGCCGCTTCTCAACCCCCTGGTGTATGGGATGAAGCTATCATGTATACGTAAACGCATCTTCAAGATGGTGTGAGACGGGGCCTTCGGCTCTGCTTTTCCTCAGACAGCAAGTTGAAATGAATTGAATTCTAAGATTTATTATTTTTAAATATTTTTTGTAATTATTGTCAATAGGCGGCTCGGTGGCGCACTGGGTAGCTCGTCCGCCTCACAGTTAGGAGGGTGCGGGTTCGATTCCACCTCCGGCCCTCCCTGTGTGGAGTTTGCATGTTCTCCCCGGGCCCGCGTGGGTTTTCTCCGGGCGCTCCGGTTTCCTCCCACATTCCAAAAACATGCTTGGTAGGCCGATTGAAGACTCCAAATTGTCCCTAGGTGTGACTGTGAGTGTGAATGGTTGTCTGTCTCTGTGTGCCCTGCGATTGGCTGGCAACCGGTTCAGGGTGTCCCCCGCCTACTGCCCGATGACGGCTGGGATAGGCTCCAGCACGCCCGCGACCCCCGTGGGGACTAAGCGGTTCAGAAGATGGATGGATGGATTATTGTCAATAAAGAAAACCATCTTTAAGCACTTGGGGGTTTTGTGAAATCCAAATCCATAGTGAATGTGACATCATCACTAAGTATAATGAGTAATGTTACACAGTAAATGTGTTGTGTGATTTATTTCATATCCAAAACAATGCTTCTCTTCACTGATGACAAAAACATTCAAGTCATGGCTCAGAAAAGTCCAATAAATCCCAGATGGTTTATAGTGCCAATGCAGACTATTTGTTTTATTTTTCCCACCTTTAAAGATTCCAATTTCCAATGCAGACTATTTTTTATTTTTATTTTTTCCCACCTTTTAAGATTCCGAGATAGCAATCAATCATGATCTCAATCTCCTTTTTTACATTGTGATGTCATAAACAATGAACAAGTATATTTCTGAGACAATAAAGAGTATTGATTACTTTCAAATGTAGGGAACAAATGCACAACAAAGTATTTCTACTTTGCTACTATCTGCCACTGAGCTGGAGTCAGAAAAATTCCCAAGGGTGCAAAGAGACGGCCTTAAAAGCTGCATGCGCTCGTGGTGAGCGAGTCTAGCTTAAACGTGAGCAGTAGCTCACGGACAACAACATGAAGAAACGTGTTGGTGAGTATGCACTATGTTTGTGGCTGCTGAGCGTGTCATGTTTGTATTCTTGAAACCTCTGTTTATCCCGTAAAAAAATATTAGGGACAAACATTTAGAGATTTTGGATCATCACTGTTGAATTCAGTTTTCCACAAGTCTGCAGCAGAGTAGCGTGACCAAATAGGGTCAATGATGTCATTACATTCACATTGGAGTGCAATTGTGCTTAATGAGGAATGATTTGATGTTACAACAAAAGTGTTTGATGTGTTTTTGTGCACGTGTGTGTTAACTGCAAGTCAACTGTATTGTTCTGAATCAATTCGTTCAAGCACGAGTAGTGCCGAGTGGCTTTATGTGATGCGCGGACTGCCAGTGATATGAACTATACGAGCCTGGATTGTGTTTTGAGGCTTCCGCATTTAATTTGTAACAATTGAGTGCTAAGTTTTGGCTGCTCAGGTACCAAGTGCTGCTTTATGAAACAATGGAGTAAAACAAGCTTTAACAATCTCTTGCGACCAAAGGGCTGACAAACTATATTAATTTAGTCATAGCACACCACAGGAAGGTTTGAAATAAAGCATATATAATTTTGTCCTGGTTCATTTTGAATTTTGGTGTCACCATACTTTCTTTTCTCTTTTCATAGACGGTGTCAAGTAACAGGTTGTTATGCCTTCCGAGCTTGCGGGTGTGTAAGGATGTCCAATCTAACGCTTCATCCCTATTTTAACCTCACCATATTCATAAACATCGGCCCGTACCGCTACCCAGCACTGGTGTCATTCCTCCTTCTCTACGTCTTCATCGTGTGCGCCAACTGGGCCGTCCTGGTGACCATCTGCCGCGAAAAGACCCTTCACGAGCCCATGTACGTTTTTGTCGCCAGCTTGTGCTTTAACGCCTTGTACGGCTCCACGGGCTTCTTCCCCCGCTTCCTGCTGGACCTGGCGTCCGACGTTCACCTGATCTCACGTGTGGCCTGCTTCACGCAGATCTATTTCATCTACACGTACGGTGCCAACGAAATGACCACGCTGGGCGTCATGGCCTACGATCGCTACCTGGCCGTGTGCCATCCGCTGCACTACCACACCAGGATGACGGTGAAGAAAGCCCTGACCCTGGTCAGCCTGGCATGGCTCATTCCTGCCATCTTTCTCACCACACTCATCTACCTGTCCGCAACGCTGCCCCTCTGCGGCAACGAGATCTACAAGGTGTTTTGCGCTAACTGGAATGTAGTCAAGCTGTCATGCGTGTCCACGATGGTCAACAACGTGGTGGGCATGTTCATGAGCATCTGCACCGCTTTCCTTCCACTCGCATTCGTTCTCTACACATACACACGCATCATAAGCATGACTTGGAGACGCTCGGCCAAATTCAAGGGGAGAGTATTTCAGAGTTGTTTGCCGCACGTGATCTCTGTTCTCGTTTATTCCATCACCGCGTTTTGCGATATTGCGCTGAGCAGGCAAAATGTGAAGGAGATGAACGCTCTTGTTGCCATCATCTTATCGCTAGAGTTTGTGGTTATTCCACCGCTTCTCAACCCCCTGGTGTACGGGATGAAGTTATCATATATACGTAAACGCATCTTCAAGATTGTGTGAGATGGGGCCTGTGGTACTACTTTTCCTTATTAAGGCAGCAAGTTGAACTGAAATAAATTTTAAGGTTCATCATTTTTAGATAATTTAATTTATTGTCCATAAAGAAAGCCAGTTTTAAGCACGCAGGGTTTTTGTTTAATTTAAATCTTTAGTGAATGTGACATCATCACCAATTAAATGTTACACAGTAAGTGTGTTGTGTGATTTATTTCATATCCAAAACAATGTTCCTCTTCACTGATGACAAGAACATTCAAGTCAAGTCTCAGGAAAGTTCCATGTTCAATAAATCCCAGATGGTTTCTAGTGCCAATGAGGACTATTTTTTATTTTTTTTTCCCACCTTTTAAGATTCCAAGATAGCAATCAATCAAGTTCTCAATCTCATTTTTTACACTGTGATGTCATAAACAATTAACAAATCTATCAGGTACAACTCATCTAAAGCACAGATACCCTGAAATAAAATCTACATCAGTACATCAGCAAAGCATTTGTACTTTGTAACAAAGTATTTGTACTCTGTTACTATCTGCCACTGAGCTGGAGTCATAAAAATTCCCAAGGGTGCAAAGAGACGGCCTTAAAAGACGCGTGTGCTCGAGGTAAGTGAGTCTAGCTTAAACGTGAGCAGTAGCTCTTTTTTGGGGGAGGGCGGAGGTCATGTTGCACATTTTTCTACGTGTAAATAACGCAAAGATAGAGTTTAACATGGAAGTTGAATGATTCACAACAATATTGCCAACACACTAGAATGCATACAAGTAGAACACAATGTACATTCTCATTTTGATAGCAACATCTTAGTTCATGTTAAAGAAATCCCCATGTGAATGTGTAAGGAGGCTGCGTGAACGACGCAATGTTGTTTTTGTATCATTTCAGATTTATGCATGGGTGTGTGCGCGTGCGTGTGACATTGGAACGTTATGCAAATTAGTCATTGCACACGCCCAACTTCGTATATTGTATTTATGGGGGTGCTCATCTCTTTTTCTTTTTCCTCACTTTTTTTTTTTACTTGTTCTCAAAGTCTGTTGTGTCTGTACAGTCTGAATAAAAGTGATAAGGTTTGTAACTTGTGGTGTGGCCTTTGTGGTTTTGTACAGGAATTCGGCATATTACTCACACTTCACCTGTTCCATATCAGGTTGCGCTGAAGATGTTTTGTCAATAAGCGGAGACGTTTCTTTACAGCAGACATTTTGGCCTCTCCTGGCATCTCAGGCAAAACAGTCCTGTCTGAGACACATGACCTATGAGATAGCAGCAGTGACACAGAGGCTACATTGTCAACCAGCTTAACAAAAAAATGTTGCCAGACTGAACAATGCATAACTTTAAAGTGTCATGTTACTGAGTGTTATTTTTGTTTAAATGATACAGAGCAAAACAAGACGAGAGCCGACAAACATGTTTTCCCCAGTATTGATTAGACAGACTATTAGCTGATGTAATTCCCATTTGTTATGATGCTATGACATACATAATAGCAACAAACACAGTGTAAATACGATGATTAAACCTCAGGGTCATGCGTCCACTATCCCCAGGACATCAATCTACTGCCAGTGCATGGCGCTGGGACTAAACATTCCCTAGTGGAGTCAAGACACAAACATATGTCCACTGTCACCGTGACAATAGAGGAGATCAGAAAAACAGGACAATGGCCGCCACCCTCTGAAAGTATTATTTTTACAAAAGACTAAAAGCAGTAGTATTTATAGCAGAACGCCACGATTTTAGGTGGACAAAAGCACACTATTATAAGTATAAAACAGACTAAATTGTCAATTTCGGATTCACAGACATAATCTATATTCAAAAACAAATCCTGCGACACGTTCGGCCACCGCCTAATTGCTAATGTAGCCGTTAGCGGGCAGTCAAGCTAGCAGCCACCAAGGTTGTTCATAGCTTACTATATAACAACAGCAAGGGTCAACAAAATATAAGGGAAACATGTAACATGACTTTTATTTTAAAGTTAGCCTTTGGATGCAATTGCTTTGGCGGTGGTATTAGCTTCAAAGTGAGGCTGGCCTGACCCATTCTTAAAGTACAAAAAGCGTGGTGACAGGAGGTTCAAACAGGAGCGCAATATTCCATTTCTAGCACTCATGTACATCCCTCCTTGTTCTGTTAAAAATTTATATTTCTCAAACCCTTACACTTTCTTTTTAAATACTGCTAACAGCTCATGTCTGTGCAAATGGCAAAATAATGACGTTAGCATTTAATGATCACATGGTGGACCTTTACTTAGCTATGATTAGGTTAACAAGCAGTTTAACAAAGTTGTAATCTCAGATTTGTTTTTATATCAGGTGATATTACCCTACAACAGGGCGGACATGTTAAATTTGACACCGTCCGACAATGCACGATAAAAATTCTGCAACTCAAGTGTCAATATTTATGTGACTATTCACTGTTCCAAGCTCCATTGAGGAAATACAAAATTGTTGGTCATAATATCACTGTAAACATCAGAAGCTTTTTTTTAAAGGTCAGTTACTCCATTATGACAGCAATTTCAGGGACAGTGTGAAACTGACAGTTAGGACACCATTTTTGGACTAAAATAGTAATAAATATTGGAATCACACTTATTTTTAATAGAGCATTAAACAACTGTTTCATAAACAAGTATCTTTCAAATTCCCTGGCGATGGAGTACGCTGCTATCTTCTGATTGGAGCGTTTTGGTGCTCAGCAAAGTATAAAAAGAGGTGCCCTGTTTGACCAGCGAGGAGATCTTCATCTTCCTCAGCCTGTCACCAAAATAGGCAGGAACAGGGTGGAGGAGAAGCCGACGATAACAACACGACGGGGAGTCGATGTGCCGAATGGATCAAAGATGAGGAACGCAACCGCATTCACCTTTTTTCATTTGACAGGATTGAGCCACATGACGCAACGGCTTCGAGTGCTTCTTTTCGTAATTACCTGGCTGTGTTACGCTGCCATTTTGCTGGTCAATCTTGTTCTTATTGTTACCATCATACTAGAGAAAAAACTGCACGAACCCATGTACTTGTTTTTATGCAATCTCTGTTTTAATGGCCTTTATGGGACTGTTGTCTTTTTCCCCAAATTCCTTCACGATCTGTTGTCGAAAAGTCACGTTATATCATATGTTGGCTGTCTGTTGCAAGTCTTTGTCATCTATTCTTACGCGGCGTCTGAAATGGCCATTTTGACAGTGATGGCTTACGACCGCTACGTGGCCATATCTCGACCGCTGGAGTATCACTCCATTATGACAAAATGCAGGATGGTGTTTTTGATGCTCTACTCCAGAGTAATGCCTTTGCTCTGCCAGGCCATTGTGGTAATCATGAGCTCCAAACTGGAACTATGCGGTTCCCTCATTGACAAAGTTTACTGCGAGAACTGGTCCCTCCTTCAACTGTCCTGCAATCCTACTACATCCAACAGTATCGTCGGATTTGTGAATATTGTATTTTACTTTGTACATGACCTCTTCGTTCTGTGCTCCTATGTGCAGCTGGTTAAATTAGCTTTGAGGTCTAAAGAAGGGAAAAAGAAGTTCTTGCGGACGTGCGTGCCGCATCTGCTGTGTTTGGTCAACATTACCGTGGCTTTGCTCTTTGACCTCATGTACGCTCGTTACGGCACCAGCTCCATGCCTCGGAGTCTCAGGAATTTCATGGCCATCCAAATTCTCGTCATTCCACCGTTACTCAATCCGATCATTTACGGCTTGAAACTGTCCAAGCTTCGAAACAAAGTTTTGCAATATTTTAGAGGGAAGAAGAGCTTTGAATAAATTGAGATCTATTTTGTGCAAATGAACAAGGTGGTGGGGCGGCTCGGTGGCGCACTGGGTAGCATGTCCGCCTCACAGTTAGGAGGGTGTGGGTTCGATTCCACCTCCTGTGTGGAGTTTGCATGTTCTCCCCGGGCCCGCGTGGGTTTTCTCCGGGCGCTCCGGTTTCATCCCACATTCCAAAAACATGCTTGGTAGGCTGATTGAAGACTCCAAATTGTCCCTAGGTGTGAGTGTGAGTGTGAATGGTTGTCTGTCTCTGTGTGCCCTGCGATTGGCTGGCAACCGGTTCAGGGTGCCCCCCGCCTACTGCCCGATGACGGCTGGGATAGGCTCCAGCACGCCCGCGACCCCCGTGGGGACTAAGCGGTTCAGAAAATGGATGGATGGATGGATGAACAAGCTGGTTTGGTCTCTTATTGAAATGTTGTTTTGTAATTTTGTCAAAATATTTTTTCCATTTTTCTTTTTAAGAAAACTAAACTAAAATAGCTAATGAGTTGTGTTTTTTTTTTTCATTTTTATGTATCAATGTCAGAAGTATTAAAATGGTGCAAGACAACTCATCCGTCACAAAGTATTTCATACCATCAGCCATGGGTAATGTCTTGTTTAGATCATGTAGACATTAGAAATAAAAAAAAAAGCCTACTTTGACATTGTAATTTTGGTATCTGTTTTTAAACGAAGGGAGTAAAAGTAAAAAGCACCCGTAAACAAATCCTCATGGAAAGAACAAATACTTGAGCGGGGATAAAAAAACAAAGTACAGTATTTTTACTTGATTATTTCGCGCCACTGCGCCGAATCAGATCTCGTCCCAAGAGTGCTAACAGCCAGCATTAAAAGGCGCACGAACTCATGATGATCATATCTTCCGACGTGAGCAGTAGCTCACGGACAACATCATGAAGACACATGTTGGTAAGTATGGAGTATGTGGCTCTTCACTGTGTGTTCTGAATTGAAATTTTGACAGATCATTGAGGGCAAGCCGTCATTTCCAACCATACACGAATAAGAAACTGAAGCAACAATAGAGTACTTTTAAATGTTAAATTAAGGAGTCATCAAAATGTCACCAAGGAGTTACTGAGTGGGAGTTATACTGTATGTGCTCTGAGGTTGACTGGTGATCAAGTCATGTAGAAAATAGAAAATGGTTGGCTTCTCTGCTAGTTCTCTACTGCCACGGTGATCTGAATTTCCACTTTGGAAACTATAATGAACATTAAAATGAATAGCATTGAGATGAAGGTGTTGAGAGAGCTGGAAAAGAAGCAAGGTGAGAGAGAGCAAGTACCAGAGGATTTGCACAAACTACTTTGTTAGAGCCAGGACATTCTTCATATGGTGCATAGGTGCTACTGACCCTCGTTTCCCTTTTCACAGATGGTGTCAAGTAACAGGTTGTTGTGACTCACAAGGGTCTGGGTGGGTAAGGATGACCAACAGGTTCATTTTTTTTCCAGCTCTCGTATCACATGTTGGACCATACTTTCTGAGAACCACCCTTCTCTTTTCTCCTCACAGACGGTGTCAAGTAACAGGTTGTTATGTCTTCTGAGTTTGCGGGTGTGTAAGGATGCCCAATCTAACGCTTCATCCTTACTTTAATCTCACCATGTTCATAAACATCGGCCCGTACCGCTACCCGGCGCTGGCGTCATGCCTCCTCCTCTACGTCTTCATCGTGTGCGCCAACTGGGCCGTCCTAGTAACCATCTGCCGCGAGAAGACACTTCACGAGCCCATGTACGTTTTCGTCGCCTGCTTGTGCTTCAACGCCCTGTACGGCTCCACGAGCTTTTTCCCCCGCTTCCTGCTGGACCTGGCGTCCGACGTTCACCTGATCTCGCGCACGGCCTGCTTCACACAGATCTATCTCATCTACACGTACGGAGCCAACGAGATGACCATGCTGTGCGTCATGGCATACGACCGCTACCTGGCCGTGTGCCATCCGCTGCACTACCACACCAGGATGACGGTGAAAAAGGCCCTGAGCCTGGTTGGCCTGGCGTGGCTCATTCCCGCCATCTTTCTCACCATGGTTATCTACCTATCCGCAATGCTTCCCCTCTGCGGCAACGAGATCTACAAGGTGTTTTGCGCAAACTGGAATGTAGTCAAGCTGTCATGCGTGTCCACGGTGGTCAACAACGTGGTGGGCATGTTCATGACCATCAGCACCGTTTTCCTCCCGCTCACCTTTGTTCTCTATACGTACACGCGCATCATAAGGACGACTTGGAGATGCTCGGACAAATTCAAGGGGAGAGTATTTCAGAGCTGTTTGCCGCACATGATCTCCTTTGTCATTTATTCCTGCATCGTGTTTTTGGATATCACGCTGAGCAGGCAAAATGTGAAGGAGATGAACGCTTTTGTTGCCATCATCTTATCGCTAGAGTTTGTGGTTATTCCGCCGCTTCTCAATCCCCTGGTGTACGGGATGAAACTATCATGTATACGTAAACACATCTTCAAGAATTGGAATCAACCTCCCATCTATCCAAGACTTGTACCTGTCCAGGACCAGGAAACGTGCAAGTAACATCTCAACAGACCCTTCGCACCCAGGTTGCAGCCTGTTTGAACTAGGCCGTTATAGAGCTCTGTACACTAAAACCAGCAGACACAGAGACAGCTTCTTCCCCCAGGCTGTCGCTCTGATGAACTCACACCACTCTTAGAGTCTCAGAGTCATTACTGTGCAATAACATCCCGCTTGCCACACCTTTTTTGTCTACACTGTTTGTACTATGTGTCCTCTCTGCATCCATTGCAGCCTGGTCATCCTAGAAGAGGGACCCTCCCATCTGTGGTCTCTTCTCAAGGTTTCTCATTTCCCCTAGCTGGAGTTTTGAGTTTTTCCTTGCCCTCTTGGGAGTTTAAGATCAGGGGGTGTTTGAGAATATCTTTCGTTCTTCACATGTCCTGAGTGTTGTTGTTAGTCACCTAAATGTTGAACAGAGGCTGTGATTTACCGAAGTCAAATTCCTTGTTTGGCACGCTCAAACATGGCGAATAAAAAACTCTTGAATCTTGAATCTTGAAGATGGTGTGAGACAGGGCCTGCGGCTCTGCTCTTCCTCAGGCAGCAAGTTGAAATGAATTGAATTCTAAGATTTATTATTTTTAAATATTTTTTGTAATTATTGTCAATAAAGAAAGCCATCTTTAAGCACTTGGGGGTTTTGTGAAATCCAAATCCATAGTGAATGTGACATCATCATTAAGTATGAGTAATGTTACACAGTAAATGTGTTGTGTGATTTATTTTATATCCAAAACAATGCTTCTCTTCACTGATGACAAAAACATTCAAGTCATGGCTCAGAAAAGTCCAATAAATCCCAGATGGTTTATAGTGCCAATGCAGACTATTTGTTTTATTTTTCCCACCTTTAAAGATTCCAATTTCCAATGCAGACTATTTTTTATTTTTAGTTTTTTTCCCACCTTTTAAGATTCCGAGATAGCAATCAATCATGATCTCAATCTCCTCTTTTACATTGTGATGTCATAAACAATGAACAAGTATATTTCTGAGACAATAAAGAGTATTGATTACTTTCAAATGTAGGGAACAAATGCACAACAAAGTATTTCTACTTTGCTACTATCTGCCACTGAGCTGGAGTCAGAAAAATTCCCAAGGGTGCAAAGAGACGGCCTTAAAAGCTGCATGCGCTCGTGGTGAGCGAGTCTAGCTTAAACGTGAGCAGTAGCTCACGGACAACAACATGAAGAAACGTGTTGGTGAGTATGCACTATGTTTGTGGCTGCTGAGCGTGTCATGTTTGTATTCTTGAAACCTCTATTTATCCCGTAAAAAAATATTAGGGACAAACATTTTGAGATTTTGGATCATCACTGCTGAATTCAGTTTTCCACAAGTCTGCAGCAGAGTAGCGTGACCAAAGAGGGTCAATGATGTCATTACATTCACATTGGAGTGCAATTGTGCTTAATGAGCAATAATTTGATAATACAACAGAAGTGTTTGATGTGTTTTTGTGCACGTGTGTGTTAACTGCAAGTCAACTGTATTGTTCTGAATCAATTCATCCAAGTACGAGTAGTGCCAAGTGGCTTTAAGTGATGTGCGGACTGCCAGTGATAGGAACTGTACTAGCCTGGATTGTGTCTTGAGGCTTCTGCATTTAATTTGTAACAATTGAGTGCTAAGTTCAGGTACCAAGTGCTGCATTATGAAACAATGGAGTAAAACAAGCTTTAACAATCTCTTGCGACCAAAGGGCTGACAAACTATATTAATTTAGTCATAGCACACCACAGGAAGGTTTGAAATAAAGCATATATAATTTTGTCCTGGTTCATTTTGAATTTTGGTGTCACCATACTTTCTGAGAAACACCCTTCTCTTTTCTCTTTTCATAGACGGTGTCAAGTAACAGGTTGTTATGCCTTCCGAGCTTGCGGGTGTGTAAGGATGCCCAATCTAACGCTTCATCCTTACTTTAATCTCACCTTATTCATGAACATCGGCCCGTACCGCTACCCGGCGCTGGCGTCATGCCTCCTCCTCTACGTCTTCATCGTGTGCGCCAACTGGGCCGTCCTAGTAACCATCTGCCGCGAGAAGACACTTCACGAGCCCATGTACGTTTTCGTCGCCTGCTTGTGCTTCAACGCCCTGTACGGCTCCACGAGCTTTTTCCCCCGCTTCCTGCTGGACCTGGCGTCCGACGTTCACCTGATCTCGCGCGCGGCCTGCTTCACACAGATCTATCTCATCTACACGTACGGAGCCAACGAGATGACCATGCTGTGCGTCATGGCATACGACCGCTACCTGGCCGTGTGCCATCCGCTGCACTACCACACCAGGATGACGGTGAAAAAGGCCCTGAGCCTGGTTGGCCTGGCGTGGCTCATTCCCGCCATCTTTCTCACCATGGCTATCTACCTATCTGCAATGCTGCCCCTCTGCGGCAACGAGATCTACAAGGTGTTTTGCGCAAACTGGAATGTAGTCAAGCTGTCATGCGTGTCCACGGTGGTCAACAACGTGGTGGGCATGTTTATGAGCATCAGCACCATTTTCCTCCCGCTCACCTTTGTTCTCTATACGTACACGCGCATCATAAGGACGACTTGGAGATGCTCGGACAAATTCAAGGGGAGAGTATTTCAGAGCTGTTTGCCGCACATGATCTCCTTTGTCATTTATTCCTGCATCGCGTTTTGCGATATTGCGCTGAGCAGGCAAAATGTGAAGGAGATGAACGCTTTTGTTGCCATCATCTTGTCGCTAGAGTTTGTGGTTATTCCGCCGCTTCTCAACCCCCTGGTGTATGGGATGAAGCTATCATGTATACGTAAACACATCTTCAAGATGGTGTGAGACGGGGCCTTCGGCTCTGCTTTTCCTCAGACAGCAAGTTGAAATGAATTGAATTCTAAGATTTATTATTTTTAAATATTTTTTGTAATTATTGTCAATAAAGAAAGCACTTGGGGGTTTTGTGAAATCCAAATCCATAGTGAATGTGACATCATCACTAAGTATAATGAGTAATGTTACACAGTAAATGTGTTGTGTGATTTATTTCATATCCAAAACAATGCTTCTCTTCACTGATGACAAAAACATTCAAGTCATGGCTCAGAAAAGTTCAATAAATCCCAGATGGTTTATAGTGCCAATGCAGACTATTTGTTTTATTTTTCCCACCTTTAAAGATTTCAATTTCCAATGGAGACTATTTTTTATTTTTATTTTTTTCCCACCTTTTAAGATTCCGAGATAGCAATCAATCATGATCTCAATCTCCTTTTTTACATTGTGATGTCATAAACAATGAACAAGTATATTTCTGAGACAATAAAGAGTATTGATTACTTTCAAATGTAGGGAACAAATGCACAACAAAGTATTTCTACTTTGCTACTATCTGCCACTGAGTTGGAGTCAGAAAAACTCCCAAGGGTGCAAAGAGACGGCCTTAAAAGCTGCATGCGCTCGTGGTGAGCGAGTCTAGCTTAAACGTGAGCAGTAGCTCACGGACAACAACATGAAGAAACGTGTTGGTGAGTATGCACTATGTTTGTGGCTGCTGAGCGTGTCATGTTTGTATTCTTGAAACCTCTATTTATCCCGTAAAAAAATATTAGGGACAAACATTTTGAGATTTTGGATCATCACTGTTGAATTCAGTTTTCCACAAGTCTGCAGCAGAGTAGCGTGACCAAAGAGGGTCAATGATGTCATTACATTCACATTGGAGTGCAATTGTGCTTAATGAGCAATAATTAGATAATACAAAAGAAGTGTTTGATGTGTTTTTGTGCACGTGTGTGTTAACTGCAAGTCAACTGTATTGTTCTGAATCAATTCGTTCAAGCACAAGTAGTGCCGAGTGGCTTTATGTGATGTGCGGACTGCCAGTGATATGAACTGTACTAGCCTGGATTGTGTTTTGAGGCTTCCGCATTTAATTTGTAACAATTGAGTGCTAAGTTTTGGCTGCTCAGGTACCAAGTGCTGCGTTATGAAACAATGGAGTAAAACAACCTTTAACAATCTCTTGCGACCAAAGGGCTGACAAACTATATTAGTCATAGCACACCACAGGAAGGTTTGAAATAAAGCATATATAATTTTGTCCTGGTTTATTTTGAATTTTGGTGTCACCATACTTTCTGAGAAACACCCTTCTCTTTTCTCCTCACAGACGGTGTCAAGTAACAGGTTGTTATGTCTTCTGAGTTTGCGGGTGTGTAAGGATGCCCAATCTAACGCTTCCTCCTTACTTTAACCTCACCATATTCATAAACATCGGCCCGTACCGCTACCCAGCACTGGTGTCATTCCTCCTTCTCTACGTCTTCATCGTGTGCGCCAACTGGGCCGTCCTGGTGACCATCTGCCGCGAGAAGACCCTTCACGAGCCCATGTACGTTTTTGTCGCCAGCTTGTGCTTTAACGCCTTGTACGGCTCCACGGGCTTCTTCCCCCGCTTCCTGCTGGACCTGGCGTCCGACGTTCACCTGATCTCACGTGTGGCCTGCTTCACGCAGATCTATTTCATCCACACGTACAGTGCCAACGAAATGACCACGCTGGGCATCATGGCCTACGATCGCTACCTGGCCGTGTGCCATCCGCTGCACTACCACACCAGGATGACGGTGAAGAAAGCCCTGACCCTGGTCAGCCTGGCATGGCTCATTCCTGCTATCTTTCTCACCACACTCATCTACCTGTCCGCAACGCTGCCCCTCTGCGGCAACGAGATCCACAAGGTGTTTTGCGCTAACTGGAATGTAGTCAAGCTGTCATGCGTGTCCACGATGGTCAACAACGTGGTGGGCATGTTCATGAGCATCTGCACCGCTTTCCTTCCACTCGCGTTCGTTCTCTACACATACACACGCATCATAAGCATGACTTGGAGACGCTCGGCCAAATTCAAGGGGAGAGTATTTCAGAGTTGTTTGCCGCACGTGATCTCTGTTCTCGTTTATTCCATCACCGCGTTTTGCGATATTGCGCTGAGCAGGCAAAATGTGAAGGAGATGAATGCTTTTGTTGCCATCATCTTATCGCTAGAGTTTGTGGTTATTCCGCCGCTTCTCAACCCCCTGGTGTACGGGATGAAGTTATCATATATACGTAAACGCATCTTCAAGATGGTGTGAGATGGGGCCTGTGGTACTACTTTTCCTTATTAAGGCAGCAAGTTGAACTGAAATAAATTTTAAGATTCATCATTTTTAGATAATTTAATTTATTGTCCATAAAGAAAGCCAGTTTTAAGCACGCAGGGTTTTTGTTTAATTTAAATCTTTAGTGAATGTGACATCATCACCAATTAAATGTTACACAGTAAGTGTGTTGTGTGATTTATTTCATATCCAAAACAATGTTCCTCTTCACTGATGACAAGAACATTCAAGTCAAGTCTCAGGAAAGTTTTATTTTTTATTTTGATTTTTCCCACCTTTTAAGATTCCAAGATAGCAATCAATCAAGTTCTCAATCTCATTTTTTACACTGTGATGTCATAAACAATTAACAAATCTATCAGGTAAAATTTATCTAAAGCACAGATACCCTGAAATAAAATCTACATCAGTACATCAGCAAAGCATTTGTACTTTGTAACAAAATATTTGTACTCTGTTACTATCTGCCACTGAGCTGGAGTCAGAAAAATTCCCAAGGGTGCAAAGAGACGGCCTTAAAAGACGCGTGTGCTCGAGGTGAGCGAGTCTAGCTTAAACGTGAGCAGTAGCTCACGGACAACAACATGAAGAAACGTGTTGGTGAGTATGCACTATGTTTGTGGCTGCTGAGCGTGTCATGTTTGTATTCTTGAAACCTCTATTTATCCCGTAAAAAAATATTAGGGACAAACATTTTGAGATTTTGGATCATCACTGCTGAATTCAGTTTTCCACAAGTCTGCAGCAGAGTAGTGTGACCAAAGAGGATCAATGATGTGATTGCATTCACATTGGAGTACAATTGTGCTTAATGAGGAATGATTTGATGTTACAACAGAAGTGTGTGATGTGTTTTTGTGCATTGTGTGTGTTAATTGCAAGTCAACTGTATTGTTCTGAACCAATTCATCCAAGTACGAGTAGTGCCAAGTGGCTTTAAGTGATGTGCAGACTGCCAGCGATAAGAACTATGCCAGCCTGGATTGCGTTTTGAGACTCCTGCATTCAATAATTCATTCAATTAATCCTGCATTCAATAATTCATTTAATATGTTGCATTGTGTCAAGTGTAAAAATATTTCATTATAAAATATTCATTGACTTGACTGCTAAGTTCTTGCTGCTCAGGTACCAAGTGAGTAACACACATTTAACAATTTGTTGTGACCAAAGGGCTTACAAACTATATTTATTTAAAGCATATATAATTTTGACCTGGTTCTTTTTGAATTTTTGTGTCACATATTGTACCATACTTTCTGAGAACCACCCTTCTCTTTTCTCTTTTCATAGAGGGTGTCAAGTAACAGGTTGTTAGGACTCACGAGGATGTGGAGCATGTAAGGATGCCCAACCTAACGCTTCCTCCTTACTTTAACCTCACAATGTTCATAAACATCGGCCCGTACCGCTACCCTGCGCTGGCGGCATGCCTCCTCCTCTACGTCTTCATCGTGTGCGCCAACTGGGCCGTCCTGGTGACTATCTGTCGCGAGAAGACCCTTCACGAGCCCATGTACATTTTTGTGGCCAGCTTGTCAATCAACGCCCTGTACGGCTCCGCGGGCTTCTTCCCCCGGTTCCTGCTGGACCTGGCATCTGACGTTCACCTGATCTCCCGCGTGGCCTGCTACGCGCAGATCTACTTGATCTACACGTACGGTGCCAACGAAATGACCACGCTGTGCTTCATGGCCTACGATCGCTACCTTGCCGTGTGCCATCCGCTACACTACCACACCAGGATGACGGTGAAGAAGGCCCTGAGATTGGTCGGCTTGGCGTGGCTCATCCCCGTATTCATCTTAAGCACGGTCATCTATCTGTCCGCAACGCTGCCCCTTTGCGGCAACGAGATCCACAAGGTGTTTTGTGCTAACTGGAATGTAGTTCAGCTCTCTTGCGTGTCCACGATGGTCAACAACGTGGTGGGCATGCTAATGACAATTTGTACCGTTTTCCTCCCGCTGGCCTTCGTTCTCTACACATACACGCGCATTATTGAGACCACCTGGAGACGCTCTGCCAAATTCAAGGGCAGAGTTTTCCACAGCTGTTTGCCACACATGATCTCCTTTGTCATTTTTTCCATCACCATATTTTGCGATATAGCCTTGAGCAGGTACAATGTGGAGGAGATGAATTCCTTCCTTGCCATCATTTTGTCTTTAGAGTTTGTGATGATTCCACCAGTTCTCAACCCCATGGTGTACGGGATGAAGCTATCAGATATACGTAGACATATCTTCAAGATGATGTGACATTGCGCCAAAGATTAACTGAATATAAATAACTAATTTAATCTACTGCAAGGAAGTGTAATTAAATGGGATTTATTATATTGTATTAAAACATTAAAATGTAATCAAATGATTCTTAAGTCTTTCACATTTTTAATTGATCCAAATTAAGGTTTTTTTTATCACTTGTATTTGCAGTATGCAGATTGTAATGCAACATAATCAGACAGTAAAACAAAAAAAATAATAAATGTATTGTGTGATTTATTTCTCATTTATAGAATAAAAATAACATTTTCTCAAAGTGAGAAGCCTTTTTTTATTATCTCCAAATGTGTTGCAATCATCATTAAAGCTTCTATTCTGTTTTAATGCCTTTCAATTAGGATTCCAATTACGATGTCAATCTTAGTTGACGTCCTATTTTTTATGTAGTCATGAATAAAAGTAACAAGGTGATTTATTTATTTTTTTACAAAGTAAGGAGTATAAAATACAATTTTTTTCTTTTAAATGAGTTCATGTTCAATGTTTTTAAGAAAATAAACACTCAAGTAAAGAAAAGAGCTCTGAAAAAAAATCTACCTCAGTACGGTAACAAAACATTTGTACTTTCTAACAAAGTATTTCTACTTTGTTACTATCTGCCACTAAGCCGGACTCAGAAAAATTCCCCAGGGTGCAAATAGACGGCCTTAAAAGACGCGTGCTCTCGTGGTGAGTGAGTCTTCCAACGTCAGCAGTCCATCACCGACAAGAGCATGAAGACGCGTGTTGGTAAGTATGCCGTATATTTCTGGCTGCTGAGCGTGTCATGTTTGTATGCTTGAATTTCAAACGTCGATTTAGGGTGTGAAAAACCATCATGAGCCCAATTTTGTCGAGAGAGGACAATGGAGGAGAAGTGGTAGCCATAGAAAATGGAAGGATGGATTGTTTCAGCAAATTAAGTCTTGTGCAAGGGAGTTGAAAGTGACAAAAACTTGAGTGTTTATGATGAGAACAGTTGGACAATGATGCTGATGAAGTGTTTGAGATATACCGAGAGGGCCAGGCTGGGTCCGGGGATTTTTGAGGGGCACATTGAATAAAGCCTGCAAGGGTACTTCTCACTGCTTTTTGTTTGTAGTCAAAAGTGATGTGACAAAAAAGAACCCTATGTCCTATTTGTGGATTACTATCATTACTATCGAACTCTCTCCCCCCTTCTGCGTAGCGTTCTGTACTTTTGCGCTATATTCTGACTGTCTGCACACTTGCTCCATTTTTGCTCTTCTTATTGATTATGTTATTTGTTTATTTATTATTTATTCATCACTCTTATTTATTCATTGTTTGTGCCTTCTTGTTTTTATTTTTTGTCTTGTTTACTTGTTTGTATATTGTGTACTATGTCTTGTCACCGTGGGATAGTGGGAACGTAATTTCGATCTCTTTGTGTGTCTTGGCATGTGAAGAAATTGACAATAAAGCAGACTTTGACTTTGTATGCTTTAAATGTACAGTGTGTATTATTTAGGGACATCTAGAGCTAAAATGATAGAAAAAGAATATTTACATTGACGTGATATTTCTTTTCATATTACTGAAATTGATTTGAAAATAACTGACTTTAATAAATCAAAGCCATTTACACACTGTAAGTAACTTTAGGGATTCGGGCTTTGGAGTGGGAGGGCAGAGGTTCGAGTCTTGGGGAGGCTGCATGTGTGTGTGTATGTGTGTGTTTGTGTGTGTTTGTGTGTGTGTGTGTGTGTGTGAGAGAGAGAGAGAGAGAGAAAAAGAAGGAAAATAAAAGCCTGTGCACTTCACGTTTGTGCTGGGGAAAAAAGTCTGCCAGTTTGTTTGTGTTGCCAATAATTTGAATGACATTAATATTAACATTTAATGCAGAAAATGAATGATTTCTGGATGATGCAAATCAGCACCATTTGTTGCCTTTTCAACTCAAAAGCTGATAACACAACCTAACTACTCATGGCCATATCATCTTTTGATTATAAGACAGACTCTTCATGTGAGTTACAGGACTGAAAGTAAAATCAATAAAACATTGAAGCCACATTTGTGAAAATAGCATGTTGACACTAAATACGTTTCAACAAAAAATATGTATACACAAACAGCAAAATAATTTAGATAGTAGGACTACTCCATGATTTTAACCCTTTATAGCACTGATGAAACATTATTGCGTTGACAGAAAAAAAATATATCACTCATTATTTTCCCTCTTTTCTCTTTTCACAGACAGTGTCAAGTAACAGGTTGTTATGACACACGAGGCTGTGAAGCATTTAAGGATGCCCAACCTAACGCTTTTTCCTTACTTTAACCTCACCTTATTCATGAACATCGGCCCGTACCGCTACCCAGCACTGGTGTTATTCCTCCTCCTCTACGTCTTCATCGTGTGCGCCAACTGGGCCGTCCTGGTGACCATCTGCCGCGAGAAGACCCTTCACGAGCCCATGTACATTTTTGTGGCCAGCTTGTGCTTCAACGCCTTGTACGGCTCCACGAGCTTCTTCCCCCGCTTCCTAATGGACCTTGCATCCGACGTTCACCTGATCTCCCACACTGCCTGCCTCTTGCAGATCTACTTCATCTACACGTACGGTGCCAACGAAATGACCACGCTGTGCGTCATGGCCTACGACCGCTACCTGGCCGTGTGCCATCCGCTGCACTACCACACCAGGATGACGGTGAAAAAGGCCCTGAGCCTGGTTGGCTTGGCGTGGCTCATCCCTGCCGCCTTTCTCACAAGAAACATCTCTGGGTTGGCCAAGCAGCCCCTGTGTGGCAACAAGATCCACAAGGTGTTCTGCGCAAACTGGAATGTGGTCAGTCTGTTATGCGGGTCCATGGAGTTTAGAAATAAGACCGGCATATTCGTTACCATCTTTAGCGTTTTCCTACCGTTGGTCTTCATTCTCTACACGTACATGCGCATCATAATTGCCACCTGGAGACACTCTGCAAAATTTAAGGGCAGTGTTTTCCAGAGCTGTTTGCCACACATGGTGTCTTGTGTTAGTTATTCCATCACCATGTTTTGTGATGTAGCCCTGAGTAGGTCCAATCTGGAGGAGATGAATCCTTTCCTTGTCATCATTTTGTCTTTGGTGTTTGTGATGATTCCGCCAGTTCTCAACCCTCTCGTGTATGGCTTGAAACTATCACATATACGCAAACACATCTTCAAAATAGTGTGAGATTGTGGAAGTCGGTGCTGTTGTTAGGGCTAACTAAAAGGAGACCTTTAATAGGCTGAATGAGTGGATTTTTGGGGGGTGGGCGTGGCCAAGGCTCACCTGCTCCACACACTTTACATTGAATTTTGACGTCGGCACTTTAAAGAAATATTAACACATGCACTTCCATCGCTGGAGGTCCACTGCCCCGAATATTTTCAAAATACACTTCACGGTGCGCCCTGGCTGGCCTGCAAGTGCGCACGCCACGACGGGTTTACCTGTCTAGCGTCGATGTTACAGCAACCGGGCTGTTCGCTGCAAAGCTAACGAACTACTCAAAGAAATCCACAATATATCATATACACAAACAAATAATTCCAAAATAGACTTACTTGGACAGTGTCACTTGCTATTCCAGACAGAGGTGCGAAAAATGTCCTGCTAATCCTCAATTGTCTTGTCCCAGTTTGCACAAGCTGTCATCCTTAAAATGTTTGCCACAAACTATGACGTTTTGGGAGCTGTTTAGGCATGCATTCCATGCATAAAGTCCATTTCTGTAGCTCGGTTGTAGGAAGAAGAAAGACACTGTTGTCCAGCCATGCTTGCGTGGTTGTTTGCGTTGGAAACTTTGGAATGGGGATAGAGTAAAAATTGTATGAACGGGATTAGTGACATCATAAAATGAACGAAGGTGGGGTAAGTGACGTCACAAACTGATCCGTTAAAACAGCTTATTTGTGAACGCTATTTGACAGCCCAGCACACCGTGCACAAATTTAACATCCATCTTACGAAGTTATATTGACAAAGTTAACAAAAACAATCACACACCCTCAACAAAACCACTTTGGGGGTTATTATTATTTTTTTTTATTGATCTTATTTCAGATTCAGAGTTCATTCCAGAGCTGCTGCATGGCCCATTAAAGTCCCTGAGTCAGAATTAATGTGATTCAGTGACCGCATGCAAGACTGACTACAGTAAGAAACTGAGGTGCTGTTACAAAGTTGGAATCTGGGACATGATTTTAGTGGTGGGCTTCAGCTTCAGACACACACACACACCATCAGCTCAAGTATGTACAGCTTCTCATACACACAATATTGGTGAGATATTCCAAAGTGCACCTTGGAGATCAGTTTACCTACTGGAGAGCAATTTTCTAAAACTATGATTTACATTATGAACACATTTACAGTATACACACGATGCGGGAAATGCTTTTGGTGTCGTTTCTCTAAAAGAACAGCAGGAAGCAAGTAAAAAAAAAAAAAAAAGAAAAAAAAGACATTCATTTCTTTTATGTACATTGTTCCACTCTGGTGGACCATTAAATGAGTATGGTGGCATTTGTGAATGGTGGAATGCATGTTTGCTGAAGGATGATATGAGGAAAAGATGGAGATCAGTTAGTATGTGAGTCTGTGCTGCATTTTTGAGACAAACACAAACTCCAAAGAAAATGCACTGAGAGTTGCTTTGTGATTCAAGTCTTTTAATAACAGGTGAGGGTGGGGTGGGGGTGATGGACCAAAAAACAAAAACAAACAAAAATAAAACAAAAAACGCAGATGACTCGAGAGGAATGCGTGATTATCGTAAATTCTTTTTAAAAACATGGTGGTGTCAGATTTCACTTTTGTTGACCAAATAAAAAAAACATCCTGTGCCAAACGCCTGCGTCTCTTCTGTGATAGAATTGCAGGAGAAGAAGGAACTCTGCGACTATTCAGCTGGATCTTTTAAAATTATTCTGCAGTAGTTTTAATACACCAGTGAATCATCTTCCTCTTCATTTTCTACTCGGTATTTTACTACGAGCAAACTTTGATCCAGCATAGCTCAGGGGCTCAGTCAGTCAACACAAATCAGAAGAAGCAGTCTAGTTTTAAGGCTTGCATGAAAATCTCAATGGATGGTGAGAATGGAGGAAGTACGTACGTAAAAAAACTTTGGACGGACGCTACATGTGGCACAGGAGGGAGGTGGAAGGAGAGTGGAATATGTAACGTGTTGGGGGTTACTCGTGACTATATAACTAGGACGTGTGGAAAATATCCGTGTCGTTTGACATGGTCCAAAGTGGTGGAGGTGAGGGAGGACGCGGGCCCCTTGCCTGAGCAAGCTTGATTTAAGGCAAAGGTTAACTTAGCACTACGACTACAGTCTATAAGTGGCCAGGCAAATTTTATGTCAACAGCTGCGTGAGGCTACGTGGAGACAACTGGTGACCTTTAGCCTGGAATCTGGCAGAACAACCCCCACACACTCTTCACCTGTCATGGTTGCCGGCTGACTAGTGTTTGAGGGGCAAGGGGGAGTTGTTTGAATTAGAAAAATAAGGATGTTAGCTCTGGAACGTATTATTATGGAGATGATTGATTTCAAAATGATTTAAAAAAAAGTCTAGCGCATCTGATTTTTGAGATATTTACATTGTTTTTTCAAATTTGATCTATAAAAGCTTGTCAGTCGATATGTGCTGCTGCACCTTTTCGTGTTCAAATATCCATTGCGGTTCGAACACAGCACCTGTGCTAGTGATTAGCCTTTCTATGGCATATTTCATTGTTAGCATAAAGCAAAACAAATGGAATGAATGCAAAGCTATGTAAATGTTTTAAATACACAATGTAATTCTTTTTTGGTTTAAAGTTTTGTTTGACAGTAAACTAAATAGGAGCAGCGTTAAACATTTTGAATAAAATAACAATGAAGTAAAATGATTTGTTTTATTAATTTCATTCTATATGCTACTTACAACATGAAGAGCATTTAGTTTCGGAAAATGAATTCCAGAGCTTTAGGTCAGGTATGCCAGCTTGCACATGCACAGCCCTTTTTGAAGAACCCCCTCGCCCCCTCAAAAAGGGGACCAGGTCATGATGATCACACAAAATGATTACAAAAAAATTAATGGTCATGTTTCCATGGTATAGTGAAGTTTTTGCTTTAAAAAAAAAAGAAACACAGGCGTGTGAAAGGGAGACAGGGGTGGGGGCACATGGATGGAGGGCCCTGTTCTGACTAGAAGAACACGGCCGCTTCCTAATTGGGTGACGACGGACAGTAAATGTGGTTTGTTGGGGAGGTAGTGCAAAGCAAGACGCAGGTTATGTTTGTGGCCTTCCACGTGACTGCAGGTAGGTTAGGAGGTGAGAGGTTTAAAATCGGCAGGATTAACGGGGCTTGGCTGTGGAAAACGGGTCACTACTTGGCTTTAGATGCAGTACAGCATCTCCCCCTCCTCCCCTCCCACCTCATGTCTTGTTGACCTCCGGTGAATTTACTCTTTAGGGTTTCTAAGTCTGCTCTCTATTGTGGTTTCACGGCCGGGTCTCCCCCTCCCGACTTGGTGACCAATTGGACGGCAGGAGGAGAGCGGGAGTCAGTCTAGGGTGTGTTAGTTTTGTTTCTTGGCCTCCTGGTCACCATAACTGGAACCCGTCTTGTTGACCTCCGTGACGCCGATCAGGCGACGGATTGCAACAGAGGCTGGGGAGAGAGAGAAACAATAAACACTCAGCAGAGAAGACTGAAATAATGGGAAAAAGAAATCGCTAAGCATAAAACCAAATGAGGCTTCAATATGGGTGAAAAATCAAGTTCTTGTCTGTGTTCTCAAAAGCTATGTGCATGATCTCATATCTTTACGCGTCTACATTTGCCAACACGTGCGAGCTGTAAAAAACACTGCACAGTTTTCAAACTTTGCGCAGGGGTCTTTAACCGTTAGCCGTACCTATGACGAGGAAGATGATGAAGCCGATAATGAGCAGCGGAGAGCCGCTGACCGCCACTCCGCATGCAAACTTGATAAGTGGTGAAAGCAGCAGCATGGCCCAGAACAGGAAGTTGAGCAGTGTCCACAGACGGCGAGGAGGGATTATTGTGGGCCCCGGGAACTTGCCTTCCTTGCTGTATGTCTCCTGTAAGGCATCCTGGCAGGGGGGAAAAAAATCGTGAGCAACAACTGGATGCATTTTCTCACATTGGAACGGGATGAAAAAGGGATGACCACACTTGTCATATGTGAATGAAACGACATACTACCTTCTCCTGGTAGAGCTTATGCAGCCAGTTGGCACACTCTGCCTCGTCTTCTGGGATCTCTTCCACAGGGAAACGTCTACAGTGAAGCGGAAAACAAGAACAAGGCCTAGAGTTACAAGTCCACTTCCATAAAGATAACAAAAGAGGGCATCCGTAAGCCTTACGATGACAAGTGCTACAGAAAACGAATGATTGGGTGAACGTATAGTGAAAACAGTGTGAGCAGTAGCACTTTACAACCACTAGGGGGCTCCCTCAACTAAAGTAAATGACTTCATCAGCACGCTCTGGAATTATTATTTCACAAACTGATTCATATTCTGACGCAAATGATTTTCTCTGGTTCCAAAGTGTTTCCATGTTCCACTCTCGACTGTCTTTTGTATTACTCAACAAGATTATCATCAAAAGTGGTAATATTATTGTATAGCTGTCATCATTTATTTGCCCTAGCCAAATTTATGCAGTTACGTTTAGGTGGAAAAGGCCCGTGAGAAACAACAGCCACATGAGCAAAGGGGCTCGTATTCAGAAACAATAGCCACATGAGGGCAGGGGATCATATTCAGACAAGGCTGTGGGCTCGTATGAGTGACGCCTTCTCACCTTACGCTCATGTCAGCTTTGTATTTCTTGCCGTTGACGATGCCCAGGAGAGTGGGGGTCTGCTTATCTTTGAAGTTGAGCGTCACGTCATAAACGGCAGTCACTGTATTTAAAAAAAAAAAAAAAGGGGGGGGGGGGGGGGGGGCAAATAAGAAACGTTGCACATGACGTGTGTGTACTTTTACACCGTACCTGTGCCTTTCAGACATCGCAGCGTGGTTGTGAAGCCCTTGGTGCGTGGTAGAAGGTGATATTTGAGCTTGGGCAAGCCTTTGCTCTCTGCTACCTGCATGCTTATTTGGTGCTTCTTCTCTGTAAAGCGGGTACCTTCGCAATACAGCAGGAACTGAGGGCGAGAGCATTTGCCAAGTTAACACATACAGAATACAACTCTGGGATTGTTTAGGCTCAGTGTGGCATTTTTAAGGAGGAAATTCTGGGCTCAAGGACAAAACAAGTCTCCTGCGGTGAGATGTTAAGTACAGCTGGAGCGCTCAGAGAGCTTCATTTGTATACGAATGGCAAGATAAAAAGTAGGCCAAAAGGGAAGAATTTATTTGTTCCCTGGAAGACATTTTTTGATATTCAGTGGTCATTCTGCTTCATCTAAAATCTATATTTGTAAATTTGGCTGTGATGTCAAACTGCAATATTATGTTTCTGTTCACAGCCAAAAGCAGGTTGATTAAAAATGACTAGACGAGATAAGGCCATTTTCATCTAGCCTACAAGACTTAAAGTCAAATGCTTATTTGCCTGACGGGAACGTTTTACCTGATTTTGAATTGTACTGAAGTTTGCAGATTTGAATTGAAATTTGAAATCTGTTGATTTGCACTCACCCACATATGTTCAGGGTAGTCCTTAAGCCTGTTAAGTCCGCTGAAGACAGTTTTGCGGTCTTCTTCCCACTTTCTTTTGCAAAATACGATTTCCAAGAAGTACCAGGTCCAGCCAATCAGAGGGACCTTCAGCAGCTCATGCTTGGCTAAGACTTTTGAACTCTAAAGGGAAACGGAGGCAACTGTCATTTCTTTTCAAATCATGACTGTGGTCAACCATTTTAAAATGTGCTAAATGACTGCAAATAACATCAATCCAACTGACCCCCAGGATACCGTATCGCTCGCACATGGTCCAGCCACACAAGAAGTCGATCTCATAGTTGTGGTTGAGGATGATGATGGCGTGTTCCTTGCCAAATTTGTCCACCGTGGCCTGGTCCGTGTATAAAGTGCAGTCGGTGCCGGACCACCACTCCAGCAGCATCACCAGCTCTGTCCAGAAACAACAATTTGAAAATGGACCCTCTAAAGCAAATCTCCTCAAGTTCATGCAAGATGGAAGGATCGACGGGTGTCCAAAAAATATTTCCTGGTTGACCACAAACTACAGGAATCTAATCTACTCACGGCTCCAGAGCGAGTAGGCGAGCCGGCAGTTGATTCTGCGATAGAGCTGCTTGTTGATTGGCCAGATGACGCACGTGCACAGCTGGATGAAGTTTATGATGAGGCCGCTCACCACAAACACAAAGCCCATCAACAGTTGAAGGATGAACAGGCTCTTGATGTAGGCCAGGAGAGCCATGATGCAGAAGGCCTAGGGGAGCTGAGGAGGCTCCTCTCTATACACGATGACCAACCTAAAGGAGGAAACACACACAGGGTAAGAGAAGAATCATTAAAAAAAAGAATTACCATCAATAACAGAGAAAATGAAGTCATTTCCTCACCACGGTGGTCTCCTTTTACAAGCCTCGTTTGCACGGTCCTTCGGCCAATACTACAGTCCTGAAACCAGAGATTTAATTAATGATAAGGAGCTGAAAAAAAAAAAAGGCTTTTGAAAAATGCCTGTATTTGGTCATATTCAGAAAATGAATAGCTACCAATAGGACCAATGATGCTGACTACACTGAAGTCTGCCAAGGCTATTTCCTGCTTCTCGCAATCTATCTTAGCTTCACACTCCACAGAGACACTGAATTTGACTTACATCTTGCTGATAATCACCTAGATTGCCATCTTAAATTACAGATGTCAGCGACTGAACAAGTACCCGCCATAGCTCTTGCTCAGCAGTAAGAAATACACCGTTGCTGTTGTTGGCAAAACAGCTCTGTCATGCTCCAGAGAAAAGAATTGCCTTACACACAGAACACATCAAGATATAACTACCATGAAATAAGAGCTGGAATTCTGAACTTTGCTCTCACATTTGTCTTCGGATCTGACACCCAGAATATCGTTAGTCTACAAGCAAAACAAAGGAATTGACCTTGCCATTCCAATACGTTATCGCGACGGTGTTATAGTTCAAAGTTGACTGATTGGCTGGTGAGCAGTGCCCAGATCACCCATGGCACTAATGAGCACAAGGGCTACGGAAAATAAGACAGATGGATAATGAAAAATGGAATAAAAATTGACCGCCCCTCCCTTTTATACAAGCTGTACAAACTACAGGCAGTAATCAGTCAATTTTAATGGGCCACACTTGCACGTTCATTACATGAGGACATTCTTTCTATATTCCAGGACCGTGACATTCTTAGTGATAATAAAAATTAACAGCCACTTTATGATTGAACCATTTTTTAAAAACGCCAATTAAAAAAAGAAACATTTACTGCCATGAGTTGCCCCTTCTTCATTCTCATACATAAACTGCAGATGTCATGGGGGAAAAAAAAAAAGAAAAAAAAATCTGCACACAAATGAAACATTTTAAAGAAGAGCTAAATTTTTGTTTTACCTGACATTCCAATGTGTAGGCTAACAATTTAACACAGACACTGATTGATTGCAGTCATACAGCAGCAACATTACCTCAGCTCGGTCGACGCGTCGTGGCAAAGACAGAATGCGTTCGAGTGATGAAATATTGTCACGTGATTCTCTGTGCTCCAAGTCACTGCATGTCATCAAGTAGTGATCCGTGTTGGCGTAATGACCTTTGTGCTAAACGGGAGTGCTCGAGTCAAGTTGGTGAGGTCTGAAAATGTCATTTTGATGGGAGTATGTGTATCTTATCGCCGATCTCTTGTGTACCTTATCTGTTTTGTTGTGCAACATATACCACAATGTTGTAACATTTTTACAACAAAATAATATCGTTTAAGATTTCAGGTTTTATACTGATGCACAGTAAGGATGTTTCTAACAAGTTTGTATATGTCTTGGACTACATTGACACATACTAATTGAAATTGAAATATTTTGGGGGCGAGTGAAAGAAAGATTTCCACACTTGCCAAGACCTTTGTTCTCATTTCCTCTTGACACACTTTTTGACCTAGCTCACATGCGTGTACTTTGGACACTTTGCCTGCCAAGGAAAAAAAAAAAAAAAAAAAAACGGAAGCAGCAACTCATAGTGCCTAGTGAGAAAGGTGCTTTTGAAGAAAAACTGAACATTTAATCGGGGCCTCTGAAAACAGGTTCACATTACAAAAATCAAACTATCCATAGTGAAATTAAGAAAAAGAAAAGACTTGCTGCAAACACTTGAACACATATGGCAACTTCTCTTGAGTCAATTGTGTCTCCTGCATCCTTTACCCAGATTTTCTTGCCAGAACTTTGCAAGGTCAAGATGGTTCTCGTCATGGGTACTTTATTTATTATCAAAAGACTTTCAAAACAGGACACCCATTTTTGGTGGTGAACGCAAGTGGCTCAAAATTATCTGGGTCTCTTCCTTATTTTGTAGCACCGCAACACATCTGATATTTTTTATCGTCCTGATCTGAAGTTTGTCTTCTTTCTGTTTGAGAACACCTCCTTGAGAGATGCCAAATATCGTAGTAAAGATAATTAAAACAAAATACTAATATTAACCATCTGAAATAGTTTCTCAGTACAGTTTCATCTGCAGAAGCAACTGAACTTGACGGAACGATTAGTCGCTGACTGGGTTAAAGCTACTTAGAGCTGGACAGCTGTTTGTTCCATTACCAACAAATAACCAGCAGTCGCTTGAGTGGAACTTACACTCTGTCTACTTTCCTACTTTTGAAATTCACCAATATCATTAGTATAACTCACCAGTAGACATAGTAGGCCAGCGCCACAAGCACCAGCGCCCCACAAATCCCAGTGAAGATCATCACAGCACTCTGGTTTAGCATTTTGGCGGATGGTGGTTCACCAAATGAGCGCCAAGATAAAAACAAAATACCGGCAGTGAGCAACAGCAGCAGCAGGTACTCACAGGCTGCTCTACTCCATATCCATCATAATCCAACCGAAGGAAAGAGATTATGATGACAACAAGAACACCTGTTGGAGGAACTGCCTGATCAGCAAATAATTACCGGCAACCAAAGAAGCCCCACCAAAAAAAATAAAACAACAAAAAAATGTTGACTCTAATTCAGAGCAAGCAGGAAAAAAAAAACAAATATCCACTGTAGACTGCAAGTAGATTCAACTAATGGACGAAAGGTAGGAGGTAGGCACACGTCCCGTAGCAAACGGCTGACTGTATTCTCATTCCCTAATCCAGTGGATTAGATTAGTGACGATTAGCGAGCGACAGGCATCCTGGATATGTCGCGTTTCATTACCATTAACCAACATTGCGGAGAGGAACAGTTGTCTGGCAGAGTTTGACAGCCCATCTTGCTATTGGTTGTCTTGCTAGCATCTCTTAAATGATCATTTTGCTTACGACCCAAGGCCCAAAATATCTTGATGGCTACAAAACGTTGAATTGTTGTAGTTCTCTTCCACCCCATGTGTCCTGAAGAAAGTAGTCAGTGATAATATATTCAGAAATATATAACTGCTGACTTGAGTTGGCAACATCTGCCAGCAGGACTTGTCCGTGACTGACATCAAAGTTGTGATTTGCCGCCAAAATAAACTACAGTTAGTCACATTTAATTTTATGATGTGACTTTAAAAGCATTAAGTTTATTCGTGCATTATATTGATTATGTAAGTAGTATTGAGGCAGACCTCCACACATGTAACCTTCGTCGCTTTAACACCTTATCACAGAATTCTTTTGGACTTTGAAACCACAAAACGTATTATCCAGTATCTGTTTCACAGAAATAATGCTTCAGCTCAAAAAGATAGACAAGCTAAAAATCCACTTCAGATGGTCCCAATGTTGGAAGTAGGTTTAGACTGGTCAGTGGGCATATTTAATTCTTGAATGTTCAAGTGGTTGAGTGGTAGGTACATCATTAACTTTTCCATTGGTAGCATAGGTGTGACCAACTTTCTCTGTTGCACTGGCAAATAATTTGTCAAAAACTTACAATAAATTCTGTACTTTGAGAAATAGCTATAGTGGGGCCTCCTAAGACCACCCTCCCATTCTTACTAATGTTTTTATTAACATGTAGGATCTGAGTTAATTTGTGCAGCAGTTTCAAAATGGTTGGTGAACCCTGGTTTGCACCCACTAATTGACCCAAGGCTATTGTTGTAAAAAAAAAAAAAAGAAAAAAAAAAATGAAAAAAGAGCAAGACATCTTTTCTATAATTACGCAACAGTAGAAGCATCACCCCCCCCCCCCCCCCCAAAAAAAAAAAATGTTGGTCTAATTCCAACGTGTGAGTCAAGTTAAATGGCATTCGAATGTCCTGCAAAGGTTCCACTGCACGGTAACGGCAACAAGCATTTAGCTGTCACAACAACCGCATGATGAATGACAAATCTGGCATATTATTTACACACCACTTCCCCTTGCTCTCTCTATCAAACATCACCTGTAATTGTCTTGGAATTAGATCGTGACATCGTTCAACGTCAGTAGATCTGCACTCATACGTTGTTTTACACTATTTTTTGCGTAAAAACAAGTTGACTTGGCATCGTTAAGACCCCACACGCTACTAGCATGCCGGCCAGCCGGCGGTCATATGGTGAGCCGTAAACTGTGATCCATGTGCCGGAGACGTCATACTCCATTCTATGAACTCTCAGTAGAAAGCAGTTAGGTTGCCTTCCATGACAAATTATAATATTAATCGAGCTGTTTGGAAGCTATTCTAAGACAAATGAGTGGCGCACACGAGCCCTGCACCTTACCTTGAATGTGTAGAATTTACCCCAATAACTTCATCGACAGAAAAGTAGCCACTATCCGACTGGGTTAGCATGTTAGGACTTTTTTTTTTAGTAAGAGAATATTAAAAACAAAGGGTGTGTGTTGGTCGTGCGGCTTCCTTGCTAGCCTTCGATGCTACGCTAGTTAGCTAGCTAAAGCTAGCTGACAGTAAGGCACATTCTCAATAGGCTTACCTGACAATTGATCACTTTGTACTGAAACCAGCACCGGAGATTCGGGAATACTTCAGTCAATGGTTCAGGGCCTGGTCAGGTTGTGGGAAGAAAAAAAACAACAACAAAAAGAAAACAACTATCGGACCCCTTTAGAGAGCACACTACAGCTCAACGACGTGGGTTAACGTAGATGTTACAAAGATGACTTGAGGTCATGCGATTTTCAAGAGCACCATTGTTTGTCGGTGAAAGCGCCACATTTCCTCAAAGCCCCCCTCTGAAGATGTCCATCCGGTCACTCCGGACCACCCTCCCCCTCACCAATTCTCACAAAACGCCCACAATAATCTGCAAAACACCTGCCCTCTACAATAATACATTCACCACTTAGCTTGTTATTACTTCCTTCGTTCCATTACCAAAGTGGGGTGTTTGTTCTTTTAAATTAAAACTTTTAAAAAATGCACAGAACCCGATCCCTGTTTGTTTTAATATTACACATGTAGTCTGTATTTGGTGGGAAATAGACCAAGCTATTTAAAAAAAAAATTCATATCTCTTTGATACGCACGTATAATAATTTCTAGAGCGCATATCCCATGGATAAAGTTTATTCTTCTCTTTTGTTGTGCACAATTCTAGACCTCGTCTGCCCCCTGCTGGTGTTTCAGCACATCTGCGTCTTAGAACCAAACCAAGTCACGCATTTGATCTCACTTTAAAAATTCTATATGAAGTTCATTGTATGCTTAACGAAGTTCAGGGGTCAGCAACATTTTTGAAACGGAAAGTTACTTATTTAAGGGCTACCAGTTTCATACTTCTTAACACTGATTTGCACAAATCACCTATAATTATTCCTCTGTCTATCCATTTTCTGTATCATTTTGTCACTTTATCATGAGGATCTTGGATGTACTGGAGCCTATCCCAGCTGAGTTAGTCCTATATTCTTCCATATAGCATTTAATTATTCTGCCTGGCATATGAGTGAAGACGTCTGTTATTAGGGTTAATGCCAGCTCGTCATGCTGTGGATTAATGCCATACCTGCCTACTAATCACACAGTATTAGCACTTGGTATGACAAGGGGGATACTGTTTAATTGCCCGTCTTTTTATGTATGCGATACTATTTACAATTTAAAAGCAAATTTTCCCCGAATTTGGCAGCTGACATTTGAAATACCGCTCTTCCTCCTTTTGCAAAAATATTTCTTTTTAAGAATTCATTAGTTTTATGCTTTTAAAAGAGGTGGCATTTATTTGGAACATTTCCATGCAGGCACTTGAGGTACAGCAGTTTTTATGAGACCGGGCCAAGTGCCTACAAGCAGATATATATCACACACACACAGTGTAAAGTCATTAAATTGTTTTTATTACATCTATCTTTCAATTTACTTTATGTTAGAGCAGCAGAGGTCAATGTTTTGGCCTTGAAATATTATTTGTGAGGCGCAACTTATACAGTTGTAAACATACACAAAACATTCAAAACCTGTTTAGCTTCCTAACTGCTTTAAGGCTATTGATTCACGTTGAGATATGGTAATAACAAAATGGCAATCAACAGTACAGTAAATATTCTATCTTAAAAATCACCTGTGCAAATCCTTCAATTGGAGAAGTTTTAAGACGAGGATCTAATACAGTACTAATTCAGGGAAACATCACGATTAAAGGTTAAAAGTATGGATTGAAAAGGATAGATTTTAGGACATCAAACAATCAAGATTAGCAGCAATTGTAAAACAAAAAGCTATGAAATAAAATGGACCAAAAAAGTATAGACCATGAACATACCTGTCACATTTATCCTACGTACCTTTATGAAGCTATGAAATGAAATGTACCAAAAAAGTATACAGACCGTGAACATACCTGTCACATTTATCCTACGTACCTTTATGATTTTCCTATATATTCTATCTGTTATAAAGATGAGTCCAAAAGCTAAAACATTAACGATGTAACCATTAAATATTTCAGCATGAAGTGACACCTTCTTAGGCATAATACTGGATTTCTTTGAACCTATTTTTCAAGTTTTTAAGGTTAAATGTAGAGTGAACAACACACCTTCAGTGATTTATCAAGTTCTGACAGCAGAGGCACGTGCAAGCGTGCATCTGTTTATGAGTTAAGAGTATATCTAAAACGAGTAATAAAGTACATTTAGTAGTTAAGTAAACGGAGTCTAAAAATAAGCCCTATTGGCTAATATCTCTGTTGTTGTATTTTTTTTCAATCTATGCAAAGGAAGATGATATTTACAAAAGCCATAGGAGAGACAAGTATGGCAGTGATTCCGGAGTATCTCCATCTAGAATATGAGTCATGATCCTTCACAGCTGATCATCTTCAAGATTCTGGAAGGAAGAGAAGACATGGCGTGGGTTGGAAAATGCTGCAAGATGTCAACGTTCATTGACGAATGCTACCACCTTAGATATTAAGAGGTTTTTAAAGTTTTCGCTTCCACAACGATGGCCGGTTTCTCAATGTCGCCTTTGCTCTGAACCATTCTCAGCTCCAGCTGCGCAGGGCTGGGCCTCTTCCCTGGTCCGGCTTTTTCTGAAACATGGCAAAGCGGATGATCGCATTCACTTCAAAGAATGCAGTTTTATTTGTTTTCATAGATTGTGTCCAGTACAAACAAACGGTACAGAACAGTCATTAGTCTAAGTAAAAATAAAATACCATTAGCATAATTAATAGTCCGCTTAATTACATGGTGCATGACTGAAACAGTCTTTTCACAGGCAGTCTGTGGGGAAAACAGAAAAATACCCTGTTAGATTGAGAACACCAAGTGGTCATTATGGCATTGTAACAAATATTTAAGGGTTGAGAGCATGGCAGAGAGAGAGTGTGTGAATTTGTGTGAACCTTGAGGTCTTCAGGGTGATGGTGAGTCCAGGCAAGCAACAGGGCAGCAAACAGATCCCCTGTCCCCACAAACACAGCATCAACTTTGGGGATGTCCATGCAGATCTTCTGAATGCTAACCGTCCCATCTGGTTTTACTACATCAGAATGAACAGTAAGATTAAAGCGTGATGATTGTTATTGTATGAAGCCTGTTAAAATTGCAAATTGTCCAAGGTACACAGTGAAATTTGCTATGGTACTTTACCGATTTTTTGGCTCCCGAGGGCCACCAGATGGAGGTCTCCTTGATTTGAAGGCAAGTCAGTACTAGTGAGCACCACTGTTTTTGGACCCATTTTGTGAAGCAGCTCCATCGCCTGGGAGACATTTTTTTTTACACTTTACAATTTTGGACAGCTATGCACAAAAACAGTACATCTAATGACAAAAGGTACCCACCTTAAGAGCATCTTCTATTGTATGGATTTTAATCCCAGTTAATAACCTGTTGAAGAAAATACATCTATCGTTCACAAACACTGACTGGCATATTTATTATCCACATGCTTTCTTCCTTCACCTTTGTACTAATTAAAAGGCTACTCACTCTGCTTCAAACTGGTTAGGGGTAAGGATGTCAGCCAAAGGCACTACTTTGTTCCGGTAGACTGGGAGAAGTTCCTCGGGGACGTACTGGAAAAGGCACCAAACAAAACAAATGTTGTGACTTCTTTTTAGGTTACCTTTTCTCACTTCTGTTTGACATGTTTGATTGCTTCTGTGTAACAAGATAAGACAGCGATTTGTACAGTATATAAATAAATACTCACCATTGCACCATGGTCTCCCATTACAGGGTCACAAACTGTCACAAAAATATGCAGGACATAACTAGTTAGATGTTTTGGTTGTTCAATTCTGAATTAAATCTACCAGTATTGCACTCACCATATACCAAACTAGGATTGGCTTTCTTAAGCTCTTGAACAATTTCAACCACGGTCATCAGGAAGGATGTGTCCCTGCTGTACCCTTGGTTTAAAAAAAGAAATAAAAAGTGGACACAAAAAATGTGATTAAAATTGTTAACCTGACTTGCTCTTGTAAAATTCTGTCTGGGAATCTTTCAGAGTTTTTGACAACAATCACGTGAACAATATCCAATAGAAGACTGACCTGTGAGGATATAGTCATAGTGGTTGACCTTATTGAGCTTGATGCCCTCATACAGCACATTGAGCTCATCAGCTTGTAGGACTTGACCCTTCCAGTGTGCGTAGCCTAGAACAGGAGACAAACATTGTGTTATTGGTTTATTCAAATAACGCCATCCAACATAATACGTTATGCAATATTGGATGGGATATTTCCAGAAACTTCTTTCTTCATTGTTCTTTCTTCTCTTAAACGGAGCCTCTACACTGACTAAGAGTCTTTATCAGGCTGCCAGTTTTCCCCTTTTTTGGTGCCCCTTCATCGTGAACCCGCAACAAACCCCCACAGCTGTTGGGACTGCATAATGAAAGGACATGCAAACACAAAAAAGGAGCATCGAGTTCAACACGGGCCCTTCGCTGACTCAGAGAGCAGCTCCTGCAGTGAGAAAGCTTTTACGGGGGGAAAAAAAAACACTCAGACTTGCACTGGAACATTTGAAGGACATTTTCACATACAGGTCAAATTACAGGAGTGTACTTAGCCTGCGTGGAAAACAAAAGACGCATTTTATTAATTGACGAGACTAATGTGCAAATATCTCCTACAATGTGCAGATTCACATTCTTCACAAGCTTTGGTGTATAAAGCCCAGATCAAATTCTAAATTTCTCTTGAACTACTTTGCAGTTTCATTCATTCAACCCTTTTAGGCTCGTGGGTGAATTAAAGTCTATGCAAGCCGATGTTGGCAGTATCACTATAGGTGAATTGAAACGACGCTGGGAAAAGAAAACAAATCAATAGTTTTGCTTAAGTAGGGATTTTTGATCTCCCTTACAGTTTACAGTGTAACAGAGTCAGATTAAATCAACGTAGTGAATACAAGTCGCCAGTGATCAATTGCTAACAAGAGGACCAAGACTAAAGTCTAACAATATACGTTAAACACTGACACAATGTGTCTTTTAGTTTTCCCTTCGTTAGAAATGAATTTTGGACCTTCATTGCAGAAGATTTCAGGGGCACCAAGTTTTTAGAATAGAGGCAAAGTACAAAGGCAGTAGACACTCATTCACCCGCGGCATAGACTTAGTTAAGATAAATGGTTATACAGTATATTGGCCATTCTTCAAACCAATTCCCTCAAGGCGGGCCCTTCGTAAATAAATGATCCAACCTGTGTGATTGGAGAACTGCACAGAGTTGATGGAGTCCACTTCAAAGCCCAGAACCTGAGAAAAGTTCAACAAAAAAAATTAAAATAGGGGGTTAAGAGAACAAAAAAAAAAAAAAAAAACAGGTCGCAGGAATATCAGTTACAAGCTTGGGACCACCACTGCGAACATTGTTACTGCACAAATATACATATATTGACTTTCTTTGTCCAATAAAACAACAAGACTCTCAAATGTAATCATGTTAACCTTAAGGATTATCTACATGTATAAAATACTTTAAAGAGGATTTAGATCAGAAAAAAAAGTTACTGTAGACCTCTTTCGTGACAAAGGTAACTGTCCACATGCAGAGCAAGTGTTCAAACTACCGACGCTGTTTAGCCACTTTGAACTCATCTCGCCTTTGCAAGAAAACATTATGTTGCGTTTAGTGACTGTTACGGTTTTTGTTTTTCCATTCATTGGTGATGTTAATGTATTTTACAGTTGGCAGTTGTAAGAGGTGAACACAACATGGAATTACATAACGATGCTGCAATATAATCTTCAATGATGTTAGCTACACAGCTACAAAGGTTATTATGCAAGAAACGATATCTACCTGCAGAGGGAATGTTGCTGACTTATTTCCAACATATCCCCGGACAACATGACTCTGAATGGACAAAACGCGACATTCCATCGCCGCCATGAGCCAAACTGGTATTAAAAACACGAAGCACAATCAGCAAACAAAACAAGTCCAAGAGTAACATTAAAACTCTGCACAGCTTCGGACGCGTTGAAAGTACCACCGCCACACCGATTCGATCTCTGCTTATTCAACTCATAGGCTGTCTGTCAAATTGTTTTCTCGTGGGTTCGTTAAATGTCATCTTTGGGCGGACCGAAGACTACGGACTTTGCGAGTACTTCCGCATACATCAAAGTACCCGGATATGGCAGCCCATGTGGTACGGACAAAAGGACAAACTAAAACATGGATATTAAATTACCCACACAAACGCATACATGACATTACGGCTTTGAAAATGTAAAACAAATCAAAAGCCATGGATTAGGTCATTCATTTAATTAATATAATTTGATACGAAACGGCGTGTCCTCTTAAAAGACAAGCACCAAGCGGTTTAAAACTTTAAAAGGCATCTATACCGAAAACGTATTACATTTGCCACCTTTTCACCTACAACAGTATTTCAACGACTAATAAGCCTGTATTTTAGGTATGTGACCACTAGATGGCAGCTCAGGACCTTTTGACGCGATTGAGTGAAGTTTATTTTATTCAAAGAACAAAAACAAACAAAACCCACAGTAATCAAACATTACAGCAACTTTCATAGTAAGAGATCACGCATAGTTTTTATGTCGGTTACATTTCTAACTTTAAATATAACGTGTTCAGGAAAAATATGAAATCCATTGCTTGAATAGAGTCACCTGGGCAGGAAAACACCTTTTGTTCACGCGAAGTCACTTAAATTGTGCCTCATGTCGCGCTTGACCATAAAAGGTTTACCAACCTTTGCTCTAAAATAACAACTTGTGGCGTATTCAGTGGTATTTTGAAACTGCACATTTTCAATCAACCAAATAAGATTATAACAAACCGTATCAACCTTGCCCTCATGACTGCGGATTGTATGTGTTTGGACATCACAAGGCACAAGGTGAACTAAACACGTATTCATCCGCACACGGTCACCGACCGGAAATAGATCCTCATTGCCTGGCCGCCTCCGGGTTTGTCATGCCTACGTCAGAGGGGGCGGTGCTATGCAAGCAGCGTCCTGACACGTAAGAGACCCACGCAATTTTTTTTTTTTTAAAGGAAGAAGTTTCTTTCCCAGAAGTTGGATGAAAACCCCTTGGAATTGATGCAGTTGCTCTGTAGCGTCTCTCCAACTTACAACAACCTGGAGGTTCCTTAAAAAACGCACCGGGACGCTCCGGTAGAGGAGCCGACGCAGCGACATGAGATTTTCAATCCTTGTTTCTGCCCTGCGGTCGATTGCCCCGGTGGTAATCGGCATTTCTTTAGGATTCACATTGAGTCTCCTCAGTGTAAACTGGACTCAAGAATTGTGTTATACGGACCAGGGTACCCCTGTGAGTCGTGATGAGCAGTCCAAAGGAGCCCGAAAAACCAATTCCATTTCACCCGTCCACGACGAGTTGGAAGAGGATTGGGAACCAAGAATAGTGCCGTATAAACAGGTTGAGCAGAGTAACCCAAAGAAAGTTGTCAGGTATGTAAAGTGACTGAAACCTTATGGCACACACCTCGTTATGTCTGGCTACAGCATTTACATTCACGGCCACATTAAGTACATGTTAATAAATCAAATCAGGGGAGGGCAAACTTTTGTGCCGGTGTTTTTAGTCTCTTAAAATTTATGCCTTTATTTACAACGTCTCTTTAAACTGTTTTTCTGCATTTTGCATCATTGCCTAATTAATTAGTCTTTTCACCATCATGATTTTGGAGGTCAATGCAGATCAACAATTTTGCAAAAACGATCACCAAAAGTATTTAATTAAAGCTACTGGGGGGAAAAAAATCCAACTATAAATGCTGATAAATCCTGGATTATTAACGACGGAAGTGCAGAACATCCCTGGATGAACATGACCGTAATTACTGTCCTATTTTGCGGATCGAATCAATGATGTCATTGATCAGAAGCAAATTATAACATTACAAACTATCACCATTATGCGTTCATATCCGTGTTTAGTGATTAAAGGTATAAAAATGACTGTGTTGCAAGAAAAAAAAAAAATTAACCCCAAGAACTTAACTGCGAATCAATGTAACGTTTTTTGTTACCTTAGATAAGTTCAGGTATGTGCTGGTTCACCTCATCATTTTTGCAAAAAAGTTTTTTTTTCTTTTCTTTTTCTGTCTATCATCCTGGAAAGGATTACAAAGGATACATTGTCTACACCACCTTTCGCCCAACGACAGCTGGAATAGGCTCCGACTCATCCACAGCTCAAATTAAGACAATCACAATGGGTGGATAAATTATTGCCAATTTAGTCAGATTTCAGTTTCTACTTTCTTTGACAGGAAAAAGTTATCCAAGTGACTTACTTCATCATTCCCTAAGGACAGAGTATTATAAATACATTTTTGAATCAGCACTACCACGAAACCACACTACCAATGGAGACTTGATACAGAGCAGTCACACATTCCAATGAGGAAACTCTTAAACTACATGCTGTACTCATGCTGTGCTGACATATTCAAATATTTTCCTGGACTCGTTCCTGTTTAAATATTAGCCCTCACCCCCCAAGAGGCTTAAATATCGAACCCCTAAATTTCATTTAAAAAAAGAAATGCTGTCCAACAGAGGTGAGTTTTGTTGTGATGAACTGATGGTTCCTTTACAAAAAACTTCTTAGTTTTAGTATCATGTTGTGACTTTCAATTTGTTCCATCAGGTACAAATCTATAGTCTTTGAATGTAGTTTTGGATCAAGGAAATTATAAATAAATAGGTCAGGGATTCATCTGAAGATTACTGGACGTCATCATGTGTAGCTTAATCATATGTAATCACAGGCTTAAAAATAAACACATACTCCTTTCGCAGATGTTGCTATTGCTTGGTCTTTCAAACAGTCACGTTACTTATTTGACACAACTAAAAGCACCTTGAATCATGGTATGGTGCCATTTTGACATTATACTGCCCTCTGCTGTTCACTGGATTGACATCAAAGTGCCCTTGGACTCACAACACGAATGTCGCGTGACCAAATTCAATAAAATGGTGAATTGTGATGTTTGAACTTGTTGTTTTTGTGTCTTTTTTTTCCAGGGCCAAATATATAAGTACAGAACTGGGGATTCGCGAGCCTCTGTTTGTCGGAGTCTTGACATCCAAAAACACCATCAATACCTTGGGTGTAGCTGTCAATCGCACCATCAGCCATCATCTGGACACCGTGGTCTTCTTCACCGGCACGTATAACCGTAAAGCCCCCCACGGAATGTTTGTAGTTTCACATGGAGATGAAAGACTGATCTGGAACATGTTTCAGACCATGAGGTACATTTACGAACATTATATCAACACGTATGACTGGTTTTACTTCGTCCAAGATGACGCTTACACCGAAGCCGACAGAATCAAAGATCTTGTTGGTCACCTGAGTATAAATGAAGACGTTTACATGGGCGGTCCAGAGGAGTTCATAGGCGGGGAGATGGAAGGGAGGTACTGTTACGGAGGCTTTGGCTACATCCTGTCTCGATCTTTGCTGCTTCGACTTCAACCCTTCCTGGAAAATTGTAGAAACGATATTCTGAGCGCCAGGCCTGACGAGTGGCTCGGAAGATGCATCATCGACTACACGGCTACTAACTGCGTCAGCGACGTTCAGGTACGAAACAGAGTTTTTTTTTTAAAAATAATTTTTGTTCTTAGTACCATGGCGTTGGTCAATATGGGTTAAGAGTAAAGGCCTAACAGGCTATTCATAGTTCTTTTTCTTTTTTTTCTGTGAACGTTATCACTCGTTTTCATCTTTCCGTGAACCTTGTTGACATTTCTGAAGGTGTTTGTAGATTTTGACGGTCAAAGCTATCTACTCCGTCTCACTCTTGACTTCTCTCAATGCCGTTATAGAGCAAAGAATTGAAAATGTTGTAATCCTCCCCTTTAGCTATCATTGGCATTTCAGTCCTTTGTTGTTTTTGACCTTGCGTTTTACAAGGTAAATGCTCCGTTATTTTGAAGACCCTGAAATGGTACATTTGAATCACTTCTGGATTATTTCATTTTCATTCTGGTGGTCTATAAAGGCAAACTTCTAAAAATCATACTGCGATATCCTCCGCTATCCTTCACAGCGTGACATATTAAGTACAAGAGCTGGAGACAGTTTATAGTCTTTAAATAAGCTTGACGACTTGAAAGAAACCTGAATGATGGGAGAGCATCATTCAAAACAGCTGTTTCAATGTTATCTGAGTATTCCAAATGGTTGTGGCCTTGACCTGTGAGTCTGTACTTAAAAGCGAAAGGCACCGACTATATAAAGCTGTAATTACCATGCTTACACTTAGTCGGTATTCATATTACCGAGTGGGTTACTAATACTCTCCTTTTTTTCCAACCGGAAGAAAAGAAATCGAGAGAAGGGAGGCATACTGTAAATCTCCTGCAGTTGACATCGTGTAATCGTAACATCCTTGGTGTTGAAGTTCAGACAGACGTGAAGTTGGACGAGTTAAATGTCGTCACTGATGTAGAAGCGACATGCCATCATATTTATTCCATTTCGAGCTCAGCTCATTTGGGATTTTTATCATCAATCATCCTGGAACATTCGGAGTACTGTAACAAGATTATGGGGTACTGTCAGGCGTGGTTCCCCAAGGCCTAACCCATATTCTTCCATAGCTGTGCGGGAACTATGACTAATGGACAGAATATAAATATTCGTATACTTCTTTTTTTTTTTTTTTTTTTTTTAACCAGTACACCGAGCCAAAGCAAACCTAATTTTATGGAAATAAAAACAATTGGAACTTCCATAGAGGCTCTTACAATTTGGGAAGAACAAGTCATGTAATATTGCCTGACAAAAATTGGTCATGTCTCGACCGGGAGAGACTTCCCTGCCCTGGTAACCTGAGTCTTAATTCTTAACTCTTTTAATAGCCTGATGAATTGGATTCACTTTTTTAATCACTCAAGCTCCTTAGGTGGTTACTTTGTTTACATCTTAAATGCCATCATCTTAGGTTGTTGTTTTATTGACTTAATTCGGACCCCTTTGAATTCCCAATTCATAGCTGAAACTGATATTAGAATGATTTAAAATACAAAACAAAAGCAAGACTGAATGTGTCTTTCAAAGGTGTTCCTGCCATGTCGAATTTGAGCTCCTCTTTGTTCTTCTACCTTAGGGGCTCCACTACCACCATTATCAGTTGGAGAAAAACTCCGATCCAAGCAAAGAGCAGAGTGAGCAGTTTCGAATAGCTCTGACTGTCCATCCAGTGTCTGACCCTGAAGAGATGTACCGTCTGCACAGACACTTCACGGAGATTGAACTGCAGAAGACTTACGATGAGATTGCTAAGCTCCAGGTAAGCTGATTTCCAAGTGTCACAAATCACCTGTTCTCTCCGAGCTAGATTCTCAAACTTGCGCTCAAGCAGCGGCAATGTGACATTGATGGTGCGGTGGCTCCACTTGTCGTTCCACAGGCAGAAATAAAAAATGTCAGCGCTGACGCTTTTGACGGCAACCGGAGTGCACAGTGGCCAATAGGCATCAACCCACCTTTTGAACCAAAGTCTCGCTACGAGGTTATAAAATGGGACTACTTCACCGAAGATGACATTTATTCATGCATCGACGGATCCCCCAAGTGCGATCTGCATGGCATCGACCGCTTGGATGTGGCTGATGTCATCGACGTAGCTGTCAAGGAGCTGAACAAGAAGTACAACCCAATTTTGCACCTGAAGAAGCAGCGCCTGATTAACGGCTACAGACGCTTCGACCCTACCAGAGGCATGGAGTACACGTTGGATTTACAACTGGAGGCGGTCACCCGCAAAGGTCACAGTCGTTCTATCACCAAGCGTGTTCATCTGGTTCGACCTTTGAGCCAGGTGGAGCTCATTCCCATGCCGTATGTCACGGAAGGTACGAGGGTTCACGCCATCATACCGATGACCGCGGTGGATCGGGACTATGTGGAGCAGTTCCTAAAAGTCTTTGCCGCCAATGCTTTTGAAACGAGTGAAAACATCATCCTGACCTTTCTATTCATTTATGATCTGGTGGAGGCACAGCAAGTTAACCAGAATGACATATTCGCCAGCGTTAAGACTCAGATAAACCTCTATGAGCACAAATACCCTACAGTGAAAATCCCTTGGATAAGCGTCAAGACAGAAACGCCATCTCAGATCAAATTCATGGATATCATCTCCAAAAAACACCCCGTTGACACACTGTTCCTTCTAGCGAGCGTCAACACCAAAGTCAATTCCGAGTTTGTCAACCGCTGCCGCATGAATTCCATCAACAACTGGCAAGTCTTCTTCCCAATCCATTTCCAGGATTACAACCCTGACGTGGCCTATCACAACAAGCCACGCCCGGCCACCATCGACCTGCTGAAGGATTCGGGACATTTTGATCGCTGGTCATTCGACGAAGCTTGTTTTTACAACGCCGACTACATGGCGACGCGCACGAAAATGGTCGCAGATGTCCAAGAGAACGAGGATATCCTCGAGATGCTGGACATCTATGACATGTTTGTGAAATACTCGGGGTTGCACGTATTCAGGGCGGTAGAGCCGGCTTTACACCAGGGCTACCGCGACCTCACCTGCAACCCACGGCTCAGCGAGGACATCTACCACAGGTGTGTTCAGAGCAACTTGGAAGGCGTGGGTTCTAGCTCCCAACTCGCAATGCTGCTGTTTGAACAAGAACAAGGCAACAGCACATGAGAGCCAAACCTCTTTGCTCACGCAGGGCGTGAAAAGCTGTGTATCTTCAAATGGATGTTAGGACAAAACAATTTCTATGCGTCTGAATATAACGGCGACGCTGAACAAATGAATCACGTTTACAACACCATTAAGCACACCGAGCAATGCACCGAGAACAACTGAACTTAACTTGCTGCAATGAAAAAAAGTGCGCCCCCTGGTGTTCGGAAGATTTTTCATATATTGTCCCTGTTACGGTTTGGCACTGGCTTGCGAAATCTCACTTGCTACCTGAAAACTTTACTTTTGTTGTGAAAGATGAAGTTATACAACAGTGCTTTTTCACCGCAGAAGGAATTTCCAACCGTCTGCCACTCATGAACACTCGTTGCACAACCCCTCAGTGGCATTCGGTCACGGTTGCTTGGTGGAGGGCAGGGAAGTAGCCAGAACCGAAGGACATGCATACCATTCACATTTAGCAATATTTGACCACTATGTTATGGAAGCAGGGTTTTTTACGATTGGGTGTGCCCAGTCGCACACCCTCATTCTCTGCACCTATACGTTACCACAATAACCAGGATCTTGATCTTGGTTTTGTGCTATTAGGTCCTCTCTTTTTTGCACTAGGGGCCAGTCTGCAATTGTTTGTGATGGACAGAGCATGGCTGCTTTGGTTTTCGTGTTGGTCAGTCCGAGTTAACCAAATAAGATATTTAAAAGTGGTTTGCACTGTAACAGTCTTCAGGCCTACACCGTCACTGACCAAAAACACAAACATTGTTTTAGTAAACACAGTCCTTTGCAAGATGAACGGTGTAGACAGTTACCTTCTATTCTTCGTCTGTAGTTATGCATCAAAAATTGCTGTAATTGTGCCTTGAAACTGATTTTTCCAACAGATGGTTCTTTTTAAAGTCGTATTTATGTTACATAATAGTTTTGCCATTCAGGTGCTGAAGTCTTTTGAGTTGGTACGCCACACTTAGCCGATGCTTGAAGCTGAGTTGGGATGTTGCAAGACTTTTTGAGGCCCATTTGGGCGCAAGCGCCTCTCCACAAGTTATGTATGTGCCTCAAACCACGGACTGGAGCATTTCCTGCCCGTCTTTGGTATGTATATAGGGGCATGTGTACATTTGACTATATATGACTGAAGATGTGCTCACAGGAAGCCTGAGATTTTCTGGATGTAGTAGAGATTTTTCATGCCAGCATTGTTTGACAACGTGTGTTTATGCGGTCTGCGAGGACTAATATTTGAACTCGCCAAGGTTTTAATGAGTTCAATTTCATTTCCACTATTCATTGAAGTTCTCGCGTATCATTGTCCTCTTTTGTTATAGTTACATTTAAAGCAAGCGCAAAGTTTTAATAGAACAATTTTACTGCAACGGTATTGGAATGGTAGCAATAGACGCAGGAACGTTTTTTTTTTCCTTTTAAATAAAGAAGTTACTTAAAAAGTGCAATATTGCTGCTATCGCCACTGTTGAGTTACCAGATGGAAAACATTGGCATTTACTTGATATTACCATATGGTACTTTTTTTTTTTTTTTTTTTCTCTCCACCCTCATCGAATCAAAGAATCAGGTACAAGGGATTCAAAGTAATCCATGCTTGGCAAGTTTTTCAAGATTGCTCTAAATGCAATGACTTGATCTACTTGTGCAAGTTTGTGTGCAGATGATGCCCCACAGCATGCGTCTGGAGATCGGCCAATTATTAATTAGATGGCTTCTACTCGGTTGGAAATGCTGCAAGAAGGCCAAGAGCTAGAAATATAAGCACCGTTTTTTTTTTTCCTTCCTTACTGTGATTCATGCAATGATTCATTCACAATAATAATCCCACACATTACGATGTATGACTACGATGATTTAGGTTGATCTTTTAAAACTGTTTTGCTGTATTTTTCTTTGAACTATTATATTTTACAGACCATGGGGTCATTTTACTGTTTTTTTGGGTTTTTTTTTTTGACAAGCACAATGTTTTTATCAAGACAATGCTCTGCTGAATGTTTTCCCACAAAGAGCATGAAACAATGAACCAATATTTGTTAACCTTCCCAAAACCACTGTGAATTTTGGCTACAACAAAATGATCTGTGTTCACCAAAGCCAACAAAGTCGGACTACGTTGAACTATGCTGTAGACTGTTTTGTCATAACGCACTAATTTTTTTAGACACTTTTTTAAAGCCTTTGTAGTTCCATCCATCACTTCACGTTATCCGATGATGAACACTCCCTTGTTGTCATTTGTTATTATTATTGTGGCATTTGGCCTCGATGACCATTTAAATATTCCTTTTGTTTTCTGTTACGTAATGTCCAATATATATAATAGTGTTTTTTTTTTTTTTTTCCATCTAGATTAGTGGAACCAAATGTGTTTGATTTTTACTGGTACCAATCTAACCAAAGCAAGTGAAACAAGATGCGTTTTTCAACATGTGCTGTAATCACCAATCAAATGTGAAATGTATTTTTCTTTTTTTTAAATTAAATAAAACGTGTTTTATGATTAAGTCAATGTTTATATTTTCAGTGGCTTCAACAATGAAAACATCTTTATAAATGGTGAAATCTAGTTTGTCCTTTAGGTGTCAGCAGAAGAGCGCACTACCAGTACAAAGTAGCTGTTGTGAGTAATATAAATTCTGGTCAATATTTCAAGCACAATTTCTTTTTATTGGCTGTCTTGACAAGTTCTATACCATTAGCAATCCTGATCTTGTCAGACCTGGAGCACTTTTTGTCTGGCTAGGGAAACTACTGCAATCGTAATTATAGTTTTAGTTATGTCAAGGGTCCATATGTACTCTCCTGAGGCATGTCGTATAAACCACATAATTACAGAGCAGCTGGGACTTAATTGCAAGCCATCATTTTGTACTTGGTTTTATGCACTTTCTCCTCCCACACAGAAGCATATTTGCCTCAAATCATCCAGGAACTGATTTAGTTTTCCCTGACAGTTTGAGTCCATGTCAAGGTTCTGTCAAAGTCACGACATTGAACAGAAGAATTGTTAGGAGATAACCAAATGATTTTTGACACTAAAAGCCAACTGATGTGTGTGTGTGTCACCTTTAACTTCCTTGTTGGCTTGCGGCCATTCGTTATATATACATAACTGTATCTTGTAATGCTTAAAAAGTTAAACTTCAAAAAAGTCATGGTTCTGATGTTTCGCATACCAGTTTTGGTTCCTCCAATTTGCATGTTTTTAACAGGTACTCAAGACTTTCGCCTGCATGCCAAAAACAGCTGTTAGACTCTAAACCGGTGGTATAACTCTTAAAGGGCCGCAAAGATTTTTAAGATTTATATAGGTTGGTCAGTCTATATGTGATTTAACGAGACGTTGCGGCTAAAATGTAATCACTAAATGCCACCGTGTGACTAAGAATTGCCTCGAAAGTAAACTCCTAAGGGTCTCGGGGGAATCCCAAGAATGCAGGCCGCATGCTGTTCAGTCTGCCGCGGTGCAAGCCTGAGGCCCGATAGCGTGCCCGGCCGGCGGCACCCCGCACGGCTTACGTGCACACGTGACGCCTCCTGGCCCATATCTGCATTTGAAAACAAGCTTCTTAATCACTAGCCAGTGCGAGTCATGCAGATTGTATTCCAAATGGGCCTCGGATATGGACGGTGTGAAGAAAGACGAAAACAAAAGCGCCTTCGTTCCCATTTAGGTATATTCGGCAATAAAAAAATGTCCCGTATTCTTCTCGACACGCCAGGCCCCGGTGCGACTTGTCCGAGGGCACCCGCTATTATTGATGAGAGAGGACAGGATTGTTATGCATGGCCTTGTGTGGGATGGCATCGGAGAGCGCGATTGGGAACCTTTTGAAAATGTCAGTGACACACGATTATGAATATTAAACAGTCATATACAGCCCGTGATTACTTGACAGGAATAGGGGAGTTGACAGATGGCGCTGTGCGGTCGCTCATGGTGAATATCCAAGTTGCTGAATGTTGTATTCTTCACCGTGGGCCCCAATATTTTGTCTGTGCACAAGATCGGCATCTAATTATACACCATTCATATTCTACCACACATATACAGAGAACTTACAAATCTTTATTCAAAAACTGGACACAATTTGTTTGCTTAACTTTGTTGTATTACCTCACCATACTGATTAAACACTTAAAGTTTCATTAAATGTGAAAAAGGGATTAATATTAACAATAAAAAGATTGCAGTATGCTTTTTGTAAAAAGTCTAATGATGAGGGCAAAAGAGTGAGAAACTACTTAAAAACCCCTATTAACCCTGAGATCTCTGAAGCTAAACTGATTAGTTTGAAGTTTGAATCGCTAAAGTCCATTTTAAGGGCTTGGCTTGATGTCATCAGCGTTATCTCATCTGCTTGGAAAATGCTCAGAGACAATAATCCAGAATGTTAAACCTGTTTAATATTTCTGATCACAAAAAAATTACGTGCTTTGGTTCTTAGAGCGACGTTCTAGTTTGACACTAGTGAAAAAGAGACGCTACCCAAATTGTTTATTCACTGTAAAACATAAACTGACTAAAACCCTTGGAAAAATTAGTAACATATTTATTTATGTGCTCAAATTAGCTTAAATAAATTTTAATACAGAAATGATCTTAAGTGTGCAGTCTTCAAATTACCGTAATTAAATTAGATTACAGAAACATTTATTACAAGCTTCCAGTACTCAAATTGGTTAAATTCTGATACAAAGCAATGCAGAGCTCTCTCTGAAGGTCACAATGATTGTCATTGGCGCTCCACATCAACATTGATCAGATCCCCCAAAAAAACTTACCGTTACTGCTGCTTCAAAAAAAAAAAAAAAGTTGATCCTCAATCATCTTTTTCGCAATCATGTAAAATGTGCTCATTAAAGATGTACACACATACACCCTCAGTTCCTTCCTTGAAATTCGCTGGACTTTTTTTTTAGATAGGTCAGGTAAGAATGTAGAGTGGAACCTCTAAAGGTTGAACATAATTCAGGTTTCAGTCATTTTTTAAGATTCCAATGCCGCATCAGTATAAGAAGAAGCCTAATATGAATAATGGTAAATACCAAACCAATAATTTGATGATAAATGTTTTTTTTTAATGTTGACAACACTGATGCAGCGAAATTTTACTTTTGTGTTGCAAATATAAAAAGAAAGTTTCTGCTTGTGCTTGAGAGGCGAGTCTCTTCACATAAAAACGGAACCGACCGATTTTTACGTACATTCTGTCTGCCAGCGATGCACCGTCTTCTGTTACAATCAGTTCCATTTCCAGTTTGATGGTCACTGCCGTTTTGTTTGACTTTGGTCGTTTGAATCCCCAATCTTACAACTTCAGGGGGCTCTTCCACTTTTGAGGTTCCACTATACATGTGCGTGTAGAAAACAAAACGTAGATGGGAAATAATGTCCACAATCCATAGTCATTGTTCTTACCTGTACAAATGTATTGATATTTTTCTTCATCAGTAGATTTTCAGTGTACAGCAATTGCTACAATCATGATCGCATAGAAAATTATTTCTCTAAAATGTATAAATAACAAAAGAATTACTTAAGTTATATAGTAATGCATTATAAACAACAACCATTAAAACAGAATCTCTCTCGTTATTTTTTTTTTTTTTACAATGTTAATGTTACAATGTACAATGCTACTCGCTAACACCTTTGCCACAAATAAACTATGTGTAATGATGTGGAAAGATGCCACTTCAATCTTAAAGAAAGAAAAATCAGTTCCACTTTGATAACCTCTTTGAATTACTTTAACACAAAAGAGCTTTGTTTACTTTAGAGTTCATCTTGTATACAATATAGAACATATAGTATCTCTTTAAATGATTAGATATTTTATAATGTTTCAATGACTTGATGCAGCAATAGGCTACAGTGTGTACTCCATGAAGGGGCAATAGCTTAAGGAAAAAAAAAAAAACATTAAGATGGCTTTGACACAAAATAAAAAAAATAAAATAAATCATACTGTCCTTTTTGGGGAGTATATAAACGGCATCAAGTGGTCATGCAGTCGTCGCTCGTTTCCTTCCGGGAAAGGAAACACGCACCGTCAACATAAAGTGCCAGACTTCTCACTTGAAGCAAGACAAAGTTAAAGGGGTTCCACCCATCCTGATAAAACAAAACAAGCAAACAAAACGCAGTGTCCATTTTGTGCCTACTTACGGTACATACAAGTGCTTTGTTAGCATCACAAGTTTGGTGTTGGACTTTGGCTGGAGCTTTTCACTGATGGCAGCAAAGAACTGGCGCTTTAATGCAGAAGGTCTCTCCTCCAACAAACACTGCTTTTTTCTCCCTCCAATTGTCAATGCAAAGAAAATTACGGAAAGGATGGTTGGATCTAGCACGTGAAGTCCTCAAATGGTCCGTGATGTCCGGTGTGATGATGGTGAGGATGGTAGTGATGATTGGGTAGCATCGTGTTGGCGTACGCCCCTTCTGGGTGATTCCGCGTCACGGCGTTGGGCTCCTGTTAAAAAACACAGAAAATAATTTAAATCACAATTAATTCTGGCTTCATTCTGTTTGTACTTCCCAGTTACAAGCAAATATTTTATCCTGTGCGAAAAGAGCTAATATTACTGCCGCTTATGGAGTCTTCTTTTTTGTGTCTGCATGGCTGTGTGTTGGTCCATCGTCCCAAAACTTTTGTCCAAGTCCCGACAACATCACATCCGCTAATTTGCATTAAAAAAAAAAATCAATAACGCTTGTTTTTTTTCCCATGCAAAGTTAATTATATTACAGAAGAGAATGGAGCACTGCATAAATTTAGGAATCGATTAATTTAATGATGACTGAAAAAAGCAATCACCTGGGAAAGGGCGCCATAAACAATTAAAAAAAGCTGAACTGAACCAGGAAAGGAAAAAGGAAGAAACACAAATAATATCGTATGAAAAAAAAAACCAGATGTGGGCAAATGTAGTGGTTCTCATCACTGGAACTGAGAACTTACTCTCGAGCCATTTAAGAAACATCCAAATAAAAATGTTGCAATAAACAAGTTCAGCCTCTGAGGCAAATGATCGTAATGAATGAAGAGCATTGCATATCGTTAGTTCAGAAGTGGAAAAGTAAGATTTCCCCATCAAGGCCCGTTTCCAAAGAATTATCGTGCCACGGGGAAGGAAGTAGATACGACATGAAAAGAAGCGCAGCGGTACAGAATGTGCCGGACCTCTGTTTTCATCTCTTCCAGGCCCACTGTTGCAACAGTAGCAGGCTGCGGTTGCGGCTTGCTTTTCTTTTCCTCTTTTTGTGGCCTCAGTACACGTTGTAGCCGCTGCTTGAAGACCTGCATGAAAACAGCAAACACTAAAAGAACTGAGATGAGAAGAGCGCGTGCAAGAAATTGAGCAAAAGCTGAGATGATGACACTAATACCCAAGTAGAAAGTAAGTAGCCATTTTCCATCCATAATCCATCCATCTATCATTTTCTATAGTGCTTGTAGTTGTTGTGTTTCAGACATTTGTCTCTGGAACGACTCTTACTGCTTACGTGGTCCAAATATCTGATTTTGACATGCTGGATATGCAACCCGAGCGTCTGGGGGCCCGATATGCTCATTTAATCAGGCAGCGTGACATTAGTCAGACTGCACGATAAATGACAATCAGTCCGAGGGGAATTTGGGGCGACATTTTGTCTTGGCCCGCTGGATCGAGGTCAACAAAGGGCCTGCCAGTGTTTTTTTTTTTTTTTTCTTCTAAATCATGCAAAATTAGGGGAAGGCTAGCATGAACTAGCTAAGTTTTAATATAATTTTATGCTTCAGTATCTTGTGTGATATGAATCATGATGTTGCTTCATGTGCGAAATATTGTTATTTTTATATATTCAGACTTAATCAGCAAAAGGCAAACATGCAAACTTGAATCAGATACCTCATAGATATAATCCAGTATTTCTAAGATAGTCAGGATGCTGGCTCCAATGAAAAGACCCATCTGGCCACCAATGTCACCTAAAAACAGCGCAATAAAAAATTCAAATTTTTCTCTAATATTTTCACAAATGATTTCCTCAACAGTGGTACCTTGAGATATGACTGACTTGACCATTTTTTCGAGATGATTAAAAGCCGTCATTCGCTGAATTATTATTTTTTGCTTTGATTGTTAGGCAAAAATTGCAGAGCATTGTATTCTGGCAGTCAATTTATCCCAATTATAGAATGACGTAAACTCATATATCATGGCACCACTGTAATACATACATTTTTTCGGTGGCGGAAGTCATACCTAATAAACCCGCAACGTCATAGGCCTTCTTTTGCTCTATTGTTTCAAAGTTGAGCGCCTCAAAGAAGATGTCCAATACCAGAAAATTGTCTCTAAGAAAAACAGTCAGAATATTAAAATACGGCAAATCACAACATAATATGACGCAAATCAGATCAGAAAAAAATACTACTTTGGAAAACTGTGATCAACACTTTTTCATATTTTCAATGTTGGTGCATTTTTAATTTTTAATTCTGTCTTTGCACCAAGTGACAGAAAAAAACCTGATTCATTGATTAATCAACAGATTAACCAATGATTAAAATCATTGTTAGTTGCAGTCCTAATATTAGTGCCACTTATCTTGTTAACTCACAAAAACACAAATGGCTGATAAAAAAAAAAAAAGTCAAGGTACGATAATAAACTTTGTGTTGTCGACTTTTATGTTGCGTGCAAGTGACCACAAACTCGAGGTCAGAGTTAATGATCAGTTTCATGAGAAGCGCATCACCGCTCTCACTCTGTCGAGTTTGTCGCTCTGGAGCGCTCGTACCGGATGTAGTCTTCGGACTTGTCGTATTTCCTGGAGAGATAGCGAGCTGAACCCTTGCTTGGGATTTTGACCATGGAGAGCTCTTTGCCGTAACGGGTGAGATTACAAGGCGTCTCGCATGGACAGGTGTCCCCGCTGGTCTTCTGGAGCTGGGCTGCAACATTGTGAGATGAGAACAAATGATTCACAGTGTGCCATCTATTTTTATACACGATGGCATAGATTTCTCACGAAGGAACTTTCCCTCTATGAAAATGATATTACAAAATATTACCTTGAATTAACTGTGGATAATTCATATAATTGTATTCATGAGTGTGGCCCATATGGATATAAGCCACTCTTAATACCTTCAATAAGTTTTAAATGTAGTGATGAGAGGCATAATTAAATTTGTGGCTCAAATAGAAGAAAAAGTATAATTATATCAACGCATGTGTGCTCATTAGCATAAAATCGTTCATACCGCTCCATTAATGCCATTGAAAAGCGCGGCACTTTTGTTCTGTACCAATATTGGCGGAAGGAGAGCGAGATGAGATGGAAGATGGACGAGACGCCGTAGAAATGACGAATCAGTTTAATATTAACAATTCAACAAAGGACGCCATCACACTCCAAAGTGACAAAATCACAATGGGAAGTCATTTCAAGATCTTTAGATTACCTCCGGTTATGGTATTACTTCTATTGAGAAGAAAAAAAAAAAACAATCTTCAAAACTTTGCATTGTACCTATTGTGGTGCATTGTAATGAGAAAAGAAATGAAGGCAGATTGTTTCTTACCAAGTGCTTTGTCAACACAGTTGATTTTATTCGGAGGACAGATATCAGCGGTTCCTAGAGAGGAGAGCACATAATGAGCCTGATCAATCACAACCAAAATGATCAGTGACCCGCGTCAACCGCAATGAGGAAGAACGGCTGTGAACAACAAGGCGTCGCTTATCATTCATCTCCCAATGAAGGCAGGACACGCCGAGGATGACTTGCATCCAGCGAGCGTGGCTGTCGCAGAGAAATGAAGCATGCGTGTGTAGAAAAAAACGTCCTTAGAAAAAAGAAGAAAACACATTGGCCAGTCTATCAAATGCGGGAATTCATTAGCGGCACAAGTCATTAGCAGACTTCTGCTGTTTTGCTTCTTTATGAGGTGTGTTGATTAATGTAGAGTGAAATGACGTCAGATAGTCTCTGTGACTTTTTACGCGCTCACATTATGTCTTGTTTGTACAATGTAGCACAATTATCAGCGAGAAAAGAAATGAGTCTTGAATAACACTTTGTAAAAAGGGCAGCCATTTTGTCTGAGGAGACAAAAGCCATGGCGAGTTTCCATGAGCTGTCCACGTGTCACAGGACAAAAACGGCCTAATAGCTTTTTTTTTTTTAGGTGCTCGGCCAAATATAGAAATAGACCCAGACACTAAAATATTAACTCTGTGGCAACCAAATCTTGGAAAACACATTTTTGCTTCTAATGGTGGTAGGCCCAAAAGAAACGTGGACGATGACGTCACAAAATGTGCATTTGTAATATATTGTTTTCTTTACTGTTTATCTTCATTACACATTTAAGTAGTTATTCGTCCATTCTTTTATTTTATCAGACTGATGTTAAAAGAGTTGATAAGTGGACCACGTTGCTAACTTATACGCATCCAATTTCTAGACCATTTGTTCTCATCAATGTCACGGCCGACATTGATGAGACGAACAGAACAAAACAAAAAAGTCACCGCTTCAAAGACAAAAGTCTTTCAAGTTGGATATATTCAGAAACCACGGGCAGCTGTTTACTATAAAAAAAAAAAAAAAAAAGGGGAAAAGAAATCTTTTATCTGCCCCAAGTTGATGACAAAGGGAACAGTGGATGAGTAGTTAGCTCTGAGGTTGGGGGTACAAATCTAGTCTTAAATTTTCTTGTGTGTTCCTTCTGAGCTTGTGTTGAGTTTTCCAAGACAACTATTCACAAAGAGTATTCAATAAATCTAACATGCAAGTTTTTGGAATGTGGGTTAAAGGTCAAATATAGCGAGAACATGCAACCTTTATACGTGATGGCCTGAGATCAGACCCACTCGATGTAGTCACTTCAAACTACAACACCCATCTTCAGCGCAACCACATATCTGGCAAGGTTGAGAGTTTTGGTGGCAAAAAGCTAGAAGCGCTAAGTGCGGGACTCTCAAAGGAACTTTATTTTCAAATATAAAACAAGCCAGCAAACAGCAAGGAATGTCAAATCAAAAATATTTTAAGTCTATTCAAAGTACAAAAATAAATCAAAACACCACAAGAGGAATCATGAAATGACAACGGCTAACAAGAACAGGCGGAAACAAAAAACATAACGAGACAGACAAGACATGAAAAAAGAGACACAGAGAAAACATAAAACAAAACTCAGTCCGATCAAAACAAAGTCAACACAACGTCATATTTACTGCACATAGTTTGCAAAGCTCTCCTACGAACTACAGTGCAATAATAATAAAAACAACAACTGTGATTATAAAGTGCCTTTAAAGGGACCTAAGAACACTCTGGAGAATTAAAAGGGGTAATTAAACGTGTGTATATTCCAGTCACTAAGTGTACGCTTTAGTGAACAGATGGCGCACGACAGCTTTTTCGACATATACAAACAAAGCTATAAGTGGGGCCACAACCACTGCAAGTGCAAGACAGGATTATCTTCCACATCCTGTTTACTGGGTAAAAAATGAAAAAGTCAGCGCTGTAACATTTGAACAGCTGTGTGTGTGTGTGTGTGTGTGGTTGAGACTGAAAAAGACTTTCTATTCACCAGTTGGCCTCGCGCTCTTTTGACAAGCTTTGGAGCCAATTGGTCTCAGGAGTCCTATAAAGGAATTTGAGTCCTCTTAATATTCAACAATAAATTGTGCGTACTCGCTTTCCCAAAGCTGGCGAAGCAAAGCTTCTGCATTTATTAAAGCTGATATCTATAATAAATCAAATTCCTGATGCAATACATCACCGTGGGAAGCAGAAAAAGCGGTGCTGCAGCTCACTGGGAACTCTCAAGTGATTATTGCTTGCAATTTGTTAATTCAAATGTTTCTCTTTGTTATCTTATTCATTTGTAGCTGGGGCTCAATTCTTGCAGTTTCTTAAAAATATGTTGATCTTGCAATTTCTCTCACGGACTGTCGCGCAAGGCAGCAGTCATTTATAATTTAGGTCGCAAATTGATTTCCCGCTGTTAAAAACAATGGACCAGCATTTAGAATGGTGCAGCTGTCATAGCATAATGTAATAGTTGGGCCCTGAGGAATATTAGAAAGCAGAACTATTATTCTTTGTCCACTCTTATTTCTATAATTTTTTTCCAGATGTTACAGTCCAAAACGCATAAATGATTTGCAACATTGTTTCCTATGCAAGTGATAAGTCTTTGTCAAAAGGCCAGTGATGCATGTACCTTCTGGTATCATATTTTTACTGTACCCTAAATTCATTGTTGTGGTTGTGTTCTTTCTAGAGCTTCAGTGCAGCCTCCTTCAACACAGTTTACATTCAGTAGCCCGACTCTTAGCAATAGTGTTGATGACACACATGCTGTGCAAGTCTAGACACTTAATTTGGTGCTTGGCAGACCGGCGTCTCACTCGTACCCTCCAGACGATTAGGCAAAATGAAAAATCGGTAATCAATAGGGGGTAAAAAATCTGCAAACAGCGTTTCCCAATCCGACTTCGCTATTTTTTGCCCGTCGGATCTTAAGTCTTCTACAAAATTTTCATAATTCAATCATTAATATCGATTCTCTTGTTTATTTAATCACAATCATCTCTATTAGTCAACTTCCGAGAGTTGCTAAGCTCCTTAAAGAGCTCAGATTTTTTTTTTGTGGTCATATTAGAATTTGATTTAAATCCAGACGAAAAGAACATAACCACTCACCTTGCAATCTGCGCTTAGAAGCCGTAAAAATAAATGGCACAAATTGATGATGGCCTGCCCGGGCGACAGGTTGAGAAATTCACTGAGATGTTAATCAGGACTGACACCTGAATGAGAGCTGCCATCATAGCTGAAGAGCATTCCATTCCATGTAGAGCAGCTCAAGGTCAGAGCGCAAATTACATCCGTCCTCGGAGGGTTCAAGTGGGCCAAAACGCAGATGGATTATTTTGCCCGTGCCTCATGATATCATGGATATGGATTGACTAATGCAAATATTCCAATGGAAGCGGCGACTACTAATTAAATTCTTAATCCAACCTTGCCTGTCATTCATACGTAGTATTACGGAATATGTTGCCGAATAGAAAAGTTTTTGATGCTTCAGTATAAATCTATAGCCAAGATACCGTATTTTCCGCACTATAAGGTGCACCGGATTTTAAGGCGCGCCTTCAATGAATGGCCCATTTTATAACTTTGTCCATATATAAATCCATATATTTGGACACGCCTGCTGTAGTGGCTCAATATTGGTCCATATGTAAGGCGCACCGGATTATAAGGCGCACTGTCGGCTTTTGAGAAAATCGGAGGTTTTTAGGTGCGCCTTATAGTGTGGAAAATACGGTAATTAAAAGCTCCGTGTGATCATACCTGGCATGTGCACCATCCTGCAGTTGCACACTCGCACAACCTCGTTGGTCTCACAGAGCAGGCGACAGGCGCTGATGCTGTACGTGTCATATCCGGGGAACTTCTCTTTGCTGCTGGAGCGGCAGTTCCCCCAAGGCTGGGGCAGGTATGTCAGCTGAGCACAAAGATTTATTAGCCGGGCAGCTGGCAGGAAATCAGTAAGGCTCCCATGCTCTTTGTGGTTGGGCTTGAAGATGATAAAGATAAAGACCTACCCTTTGCTCCTGACATGAAACAAAGGTCTGGAAGCCTGGGGAGACGCCGAAGCCCAGCTGGTGAATGTAAGGAGGCTCGTCCTGACTGTGGATTTGAACTCGGATTCCGGCCTCCAGAGACGTCTCGTCTTCAAAATGGAGCAAGGGCACAGCATGGGAAATTCACAGAATGAAGAAAATGTGATGTGAATTATAAATGGGAATAATTTTCCCATGTACGATAAGCACATCGGAACCAGACAATTTTTTTTGGTGTTGTTTTTAATGATGACACAATTTAACCCTGAATCTGATTAGACGGTATTTTTAATTCCAACGTATCGGAGATCGACCTTGGCGATCTCACCGCACTTTCGATTATTTCTCGTCGGTTGAAATCAAACTTGGCTGAAATCGAAGTGAAGACAGCCACGTGTATTGAATTATGTATAACTTTCAAAGTGTTCACTCGAATACCAACAATTGTCAGTCAATTGATTGACATTTATTTTTCTCATCAGTTCACAAATTCTGGCACTAAGGGTTGCAATAAAAATAAAAATAATAACAATGCACATTATTATTTCATTTTCACATCATTACATTGGACACAAATGTTTTGCTGGCTTACTCGTCTCTCTCCATATCGGCAGATATTCATCCTGCTGGATATCCAACATGATCTCCAGCCCATTTCCCATTCCACCTTGCTTGGTTTTCCTAGATGTGGTCTTGTTCCCATTAAAGGTGTAGCATTTCCCATATCTGGTGTAAACCTGGAAGAAAACAAAAGCTAACGTGAGCTTGACAAATTCAAGCCTGTGACGAGAACGAGATTGACCTGAGCGTAGAACATAAATAAGATCAAATCCTGTCATGTGCCATAAACATTTAGAGTCTCCACACTGCTCACTATGGATGTAAAATTTTAATTGGACCCCTTGCCGTCATCGTATAAAACCTTATCAGCGGCCTGTAACTTCAGAAGCTTGTGCTATGTTGTATTATGATAAGGAACAAACAGGATTTCTCGTTCCAGACAGAAATGGAAGGTGGAAAAAACATGGCAGTAAATTGCAGGAAAAGCAATCAGGTAAACTCATGTTCCTTCAAACTTTGATGTCAGCAAATCACAGTAAAATAAAACTGATGTTGCTGTGCTTGCAGTGCATTTCTCGCTCCGTGTGTTCACTGGCGTGCCGGTACCTTGTAGCCAGCCGTGTTCCCTGACAGAGGCTATGATGCCGCTGGAGATAACAAATGGCCATGATGACACTTCTTATAAGTGCATATCATTTTGTAAGAGGGAGTCATTATCCAGTCCCTCAAACAATTTCATTTGCTTTTAATCACAAGGCTGGCATAATGAAATATAGAGAGGATTACATTTCAAAAGTTGATTTGCTGGACGTCATGACGTATATATCGGAAAAGATAAATATATGGGTAAATGCGCCATAAAACCTTGAAGGTGATCAGGTATCACCAAACAACCAATCACCAAGTATAGTATCAGTTTCTATTATCCTGAAACAGATCAACTACATCCCATTATTGTTTCAATATGTGCTTACTTCATTTATTTGCACAATCAAATAGTGGATGTGTTGTTCTAGTTCAACCTGCATTCAAATCACCTCGGGAAAGCGATCCTAATCACGTTTCTAGCAGTGATTAAACCAACGAAGCCTGTATGAATAGCTTCCACCCCTCTTTCTTTTTTTTTTGCAGATAAATAAGGCATCAATTACCAGAGTGAGCAAAATACATTGGATTCATTTATTGAAGAAAACGCTGACTGGTAATGAAAGAAGAGGAATTGTCTCGACCCCAGAGACACAAATGACAATCAGGCGGACATATTAAAGAGTCATACCGATGCCTTCTAAACATGGACGTCTTACTTTAAGATCAAACAAATCCGCCAAATGAATGTGCTGACCAGAAATGAAGGTTGTTTGAAAACCAACAAAAAGAAATCTTATTTATACACCAGTGACAATAAATCTAACAAGGTTGCAAGCGTATATTCTTTGCCTGGGCATATTCACCACAATGATTACAGAAGGAAATATGAATGGCTTTAAAGGTGAGAAAATGCATTTTTGTTTACAGTAATTGCTTTGTGCCCTTTAAACCGTTTGTAGTTTGGATAAAGGATGAGAGCAAATGTTTGCTTACATAGGAAATGGATTCGTAGAATATGATTCAGATAACCGTTCAGCATAATAACAGGCTCGGGATGCATTTTGGACTTTTAGTATTGCTACTAGGGAGGCATGCATGTCCTTGGAGTGTCCCAAGGTCTTCAAGACGAGGGCGGGGAACATCCCAGTCTTGCGTTACGGCCCTCGCGACAGCTATAAATTGTGTTTCAATTGTTTCCTTTATATTACTCGTGAGGATAATTAGAAGAGAGGTTGTGAGCCCCACCAGTTCTAGAAAGAGTCTGACTGACATGTGCTGCTAGCTTGAAATGGTTTAATCTCAATTTGGCTGTTGCAGAGTTGCCGGGGAGGTAAGCTTCACTTATCGCTGATCCTCTCAACCGTTCATTGACACACTTAAGCCCAGCAGGCGGACTTCGTCTGATGGAACGGGCAACAGAGGTGAAGGAGGATTTTGCTTTGGAAATGCTGAAAAGTGCCACAACCAAGTACCCGAGGTCTGCTCTCAGCACTGGAGGACCTTGATATATTCACACGATACCCCCTGAGACCATGGTAACGTCTTCCAATTATTTTGCCTATTCCAGATTTTTTTTTTTTTTTTTTTTTTGTGAGCTTCCCGTGTTTTTTTTTTCCCCACACGGGTCTTTGCTCAATGAGGATTAAACAAAAACGGTTACTAACTGGTACAAATCCAATAAAAATAGAGGTTTTGTATTTCACTAAGTAAGTTCAACTAAAAACAAGAAACCTAAAGCAGATGCTCCTGAAAGGCAAGTAAAAAATATAAATAAATCAGTTTACCGTGACAAAATACATAAATCTTTAACAACTCAGTCAAGACGGTGTCATCATTTCTCCTTAACCTGATCAAAAGACGATGACAAAAGTGCACCAGTGAAGGAGTACCCCAATATACACCCCAAAAAAAAAAAAAAAGATAGAAAATTACCCAAGAGAATATACTGAATCACAAATGATTCACCACACTTGGAACAAAATAATTCAAATTTGTACACCACAGGGAGGGCAGGCTCCCGTTGTTCTGCTTGCCACACTTAAGAATTCAAACATTAGTTTATTCGACCAGAGCTTCATAATATATACATGATGATCTTTCACGCGTCCTTACTCGACAGCAGAAGAGAAGATTTTGGGGTTATATGCGACATGCAGCCGCATCATACAGAGGGTGAAGAAGCTCTGCATAATTCAAGTCACAGTGAGACAGTTCTGTGTCATGGAATATTAATGACATCTGAATCGACTCAAGTAATTGCCTTAGAAATGTTTGTGTCTCTTATCATTCCATATGTGTTGATGTTGAAGGAAAAAAAAAACAACCCAAAATGAAGCAGTTATGCAAATTGCTCATTATGCTGCAAAATGAATACATCTCTAACAGTGTCAATCAAAGCTCAGCGTGATTATCTCTGTAAAAACAAAATGTTTCATTACGTTTTCTGTTTACGGCAATTGAAGTGTTTATTGTGTCGCTTTGCTATGATACACAAATCCTGGGTCAATTTCTGTCATCATCAGCTTGGCTGTTAAAACATAACAGAAGCGGAAAGAAGATGTCGGGTTATTACTTTTCTTGTCATCAGCGGTGATAGTTTTTCATTCCGACTCTGTTTATCTGTTTTCTGTAAGTTGGGAAAGTACCGATACTGCATATTTTAAGGTATCTGGCATGTAAAGACTACCGATACCAACGCCCCAAGAAACACATTGGCGAATCAACATGTAGGTGAGAAAGAAAGGTCATGATTTTATTGTCCTTATGTAAATTTGACTTGATATTCTTTTCCAGATGTAAATTAGATCTCATTTTAAAACATAAGGATTGTGTAACCCTAACCCTCAGCAAAAAAACAAGAATAAATTCCCTCCCGAAATAAACACAATGACGGACTTTGGGGTTGTGTTTGCTCCATTCGCTGTTTTCAAATCTTTCCTTGATTAAACCGGGTTGAAATAATCCTTCATCAAAAGTCAAGCAGATTACTTTTTACCGTGGCGGCACGCACCGAGATCACATGCTGTGGCCTGTAAACACAAATCTATTGTGACTTTCATAACCACACTGGCGTCTAACTGGGAGAGACCAGCGATTGGTATAAAGACAGGTTCGACAACTCCGAGTAGAGCAGGCTGAGCATTAACTAACAATTTCAACATTGCCACTCACTACGTACGTTATCGCGCACGCATATTCCATAGATCATTACGCAGCTGAGTGTTTCAATTTCACTGGTAGTTTCTCAGAGGGCCATCCAAGCGAGCTCTATCATTTGCAATTAGCGCCTTGTCATCATTCTACCGCTGGGCGGAATAACACGCTTGATAAATGTGATCATTTCCTCAAATAATCATGACAAATGCAAATGAACGAGGAAACATTAGAGGAATTCCGCTGAGACTCGCTGATTAATCGGATGATCATTCCGAGTGATGAATCTGGCACCGTTCACTCCGAGGGAGGTTTTTCCATAAAAAGGCGTTGTACCCACTTGACCGTTTGAAGCCGCATACGTTGGGCCCCAACACTTCATAGATTAAAATGAACTCATGCTGTCAACCTCCGGGGCTTGTTTCAGTCATCTTTGTGGGAGTTGTGAGTCATCCCCCTGCCCTCTTTCTGGTCAGCTCCAACAGAGCATCAAAAATAAGTTCAGCATCGAAGTCAGCGAGCAGCACAACCAGCGAGTCTCCCATTTTTGTGCCACTCACCCATGCACACTCATCTAATGGATCGGCGATAGATGCTCTTGAAATAACAGGTTGGAAATGGACGAACGAGCTCTCCAGCACAATACAGCAAATAGAACTTCCATCTTTAGGTAGAAATGCGTGGCAGCTTCCTGTGACTATGGGCTGCACTCAATTCAAGGCCGTAACCTCACTAGGTTGCTAAATGCAATTTGCAGCTCATAATAGTTTCAGCGCTGATTTAGTTGAATCTCGGCCAACATCCGGATGGCACTAATTTACCATTCCAAAGAATTCAGAATATCAGCTAGCAGTTATGTCCCTTTTGATTGAGCTGGTTAAGATCTCTAATGTATTTTTGAATGGATTACCTGATGTATTTTCAGTTTCGCTCAGCCAGATGAGATAATAAGAAATCATTCGTCCATTTCCTATACAGGTACAGTGATGCCTTGACATATGAGTTTGAGTCAAAACACCCATATAAATCATAATTCCTTACTGAAAAGAATAGAAATGCCATTAATTTCCTTTTTTTTGAAAAATATTTTTTTACAATTTACAAATTTTTTTGCATAAATAATACTGTACCGTTATATTGTCTGTCTACATGTGTTGCTTCACCCTGTCCAAATTTTATTAGCATTAGCTCAAAAGACTTTATTAAAACAAAGCTATGTGGTTCTTTTGTATTATATTTAGTTTTAGTAAACTCAGCTGTTCACACTCACATTTTTAATTTACAAGGACTTTTAAGTGAAAAGTCCTACACGTAAGATAGAACCAAAACCAACTTAAGCAGCTCTGTTTGATACTAAATTGACTTGACTTGACTAAATGTTCAACTTTTACATTTTACTGCTTTTGTTCGCTGTTGTTATGTCACTATCCGGACTTCACCTACAAGCACTCAACTGGTTATTGTTGGCTTTCATTATTTATTTTCCTATTTCAGGTGGAGTGGTGACTGTTTATTCCTCACCGCAGCTTCAGGCAATGGCACCGAAGAGGTGTGGGTGCATGGACAGGGGGGGAGGTTTAAACAAATGTCTCTAAAGATAGCAAAGAACGCTTTGCCATAGCTGACAAATGGGTGTTTCGCTTTGCTCTTCACCTCAAGTTGCCCTTCACCGTTTGATGAGTGTGTCAGGAGACAGGCAGCGAGGAGAAAGCTGTAGCTGAATCATCTCCCTTTATGCACTTGTCTACCTTTTGACTTTCTTTGTCTGCGGTCATTCTCATATTCCTGTTTAATCAAGGGACCACTGTCATTTACACTGAATTTCATTTCCCAAGCTTTCCATCACTCATCGCTCCGGCACCTACATTATTTATTTATTTTGGGAAAACAACCTCCCCTGAAGAAAGCCTGATACAGTCCATCCTTTTTTATTTGTATTCATCAGAGCCAAGACATCAAATCGGTTGCTCATGTTGGACTGGGGCCACATGCAGTCTAAACATAGATGAAATGTCTGGAGAGAAGAAGCTTGATATGATATCCTTGTTCAACATTTATCAGTACAAAATATGGGGAAGCCTTAGGGGGTGTGAAAGATATACAAACACACATGAATAGTAATACTGAAGCCAAGCTGGAGTTGTGGACTTGTGTTTTGCATCTCAAATCAATAAGTGGATTTCAGCTTTTATGCACGCTGGCGGACAAGTGGCCAGCAGCTGAGAGGTTCTGGGTTTGAATCTTGGAGCTGGACCCTCCTGCGTGGAGTCTGCATGTTCTCCTTGTGGGTTTTCCCATACCACAGATGCAAACTAAAACAACTCTTTGAAGACTCTAAATAACCCTAAGGTGTGAATTTGTCTTAATAAGATGCACATTTCTTTACTTTTAGAAAAACTACAGCTGAATGTTATGTCCCGAGTGGTCTATAGGCATGCAACACTTGTTTCATTCACAAGATGGTGCAATAAGTGCACACACTTATCCGCTCACAGGCGTACTTATCTTGGTGCCTCCCCTTACCTAACACCCCATGGTAACAATATTTGCCTGGAAAGCACGGGGCATTTATGAACACACAGGGAGGAGGCGATAGCTCGTATTTTTCATTCTGCATGAATCATCCAAGCAAACAAGTCTGATAAAGGTTTTACTGTGGGTTGTTAAAGAGCCTGTTTGGATCCAAAGCACTTCTCACTGATCACTAGACAGAGGCGGACGCGGAGCCAAATTGCAAATGTTTGGCCTAAGGTTAAATGGCAACTATCTGCTCTAATGACAGCACACAAATTAAAGGCCATATCATTAAAGAAGATATCGAAGGACGAAGTGATAGATCTAAGAGAAATTGAAAATAATTTCACGAGTATTTTTTTTCTGCCTATGCACTGCCAATAAGATTTTTTAAAGGCTAAATTTCTTCAAAATATATTGACTTTATCATTACTTCAGGCAAACGCAATAAAAATGGTGTTTATCCATTACAGTTATTATAACATTTCATTTAACAACTGCTGTTGTAAAACAACACCATTAAAAAAAAAAAAGGAAGTCAATGAAGATGGCAGACAAAAGGAAACGGTAGATTATTCAAAGTGAAGGGAGGAAGGTAACAATGACTGCACATCAGAGATGGGTCCAATATTTGGCCTCGGCTGCATGGCGCCATGCCACCCGCCCAGATGTTTGGCATGTGGATTGTAGTTGTGCCAAATGGGAGTCAGAAGAGCGCACAATGCAGTCGGAGGTTTTAGGAGGCTTCTGATGCATCAAAATGAAGCCGAGGAGAAAAAAAGTTAACAGAAATAACATTTGGTACATGTACACATTCATCCCGTGAAGGAAATGGAATCATCAAGACAAACGGACGGTCGTGGCTGAACAGAATTACCGCGTGGCCAATTTATGAACATATTATCAATATCTGGCATATATACGGCTGTGCTCTTTAACTTTATGCTGCTGTAAAACTTTTTTTTCAAACGATCCATTTACCATCAAGGCTCAGATGGCGACTTGCCTCGACTCCGTGAGGCATTAGAAGTTGACGACATGGTTTCGTCCCTTTGGACTTTTAATTATGTCATCACCTAATATGCACACAAAGCTCGGTCGGCTATCGGGCTGACGGTTGTGTCAATCCCCAGGCGTGCCGCCCGCGCTTTGCCTGCCAGTTAAAGAAGTTGCTTGTGGTCGAGCCGTACAATAATCGAAGGCTTCCTGTGGTTACTGTCATTGTGCGTTTGATCTTCTTGGAACGGGCTAACTTGCTCGTTGGTGCAAGCGTCCTCTGCCTCAGTGTGAGGCTGTGATCATGTAGTATGTGCTGCACTACAGTAAGGTATGCAAAGAAATACCCCATGGAATTTTTTGAGCACTGAATGACAGGGGACACGCCTTTCCATTAAAGTGAAGGAAAAATTATTTTAATTTATTGACCACTAATTTATGTCATTATGGTGTGTGTGTTTTGTAGAGTGCTACATTTGTAATTAAAATAACACATTACAACAATTTGGGTCAATCATTTTCAAATTTTTTGGAGGGGAGGTTGGGGTGGCTGGAACGGATTAATGGCATTTCCATTCATTTCAAAGGGCGTTCTAGACTTGTGTTTTGAATTCAACTTGCATCTCAAGGCAGCACTGTCTTTTGAGGACATCTTTTAAACTCCCTCCCCAAGTAGATAATCAAAGCCAAAAAGGAATATTAAGACAAATAAAAAAATAAAAAAGAATCACAGAATAAACGTAAAAAAAAAAAATCCACTAGATGTTTGTGTTAATGTGTTTTTCCAGGGCTGGCGAGAAAAGGGAATGGATGTGTTTATTTCCAATCCCTCACTGCATTTTCGATTTACCTTTAAAATGTTAAACATCAACAGGCGTGAATTTTTAGTGCGCGTTTTGCTCTGTGTGAATGAATCTCTGTCAAATCCTTTCCAGAGACGCGAGTCTTAAATTTGACCTTGTGTCAAGCCGCTGAGATGGCGACCATTTTCCATTAGGACACCTCACTGCAATTCCGCCACATTCAACAGACAAACGCCAGACAAACGCAATCACCATTCTGTAGAAAAAGTCACCTAAATGCATTTCTGGACGTAGAATACACAATTTAAAACAGGTGTCAGGTATCTTAATAACGTGCCATTCACTGACAACACTTTCCACACCCATTCTTTGTCTGGCTGAAATCAGCACATTCAAAAGGGTAGCCCAGTCTGATGTGAACAAGCCATCATCTCACCCAAGATAGTGTTGAATGCATTACTTTGACAACTAGACTTAACTGGACTGGACGTTGATAACTTCCCTCAGCAATCAAGTGTCACTCATCAGACGCTAACATCCAATGAAACTCACTGCAGCTCTGTTTACCTTTGGCTTTGTTTTACTGTTTGACTACAATGTAAAACTGCCAACAGCACAAACATTTTACACATATAGTGAAGACGTGACGGAAGGGAAGCTCCAATCATATTCTGCTCTGGGGCTCATAAAAGCTCAGGGAGGTATTGCGTCTCTGCCTACAGACTACAAATGAAGGGCGCTTGCATAATACCACTACAGGCAGAGAGAGAAAACAAAAAGAAATTCACCCACTGTGATGTAATAGCGGGGTGGAAATTCATAATTGTTCACTTGGTTGTGTAATTTTCACACATATTTGTAGAAGAAGATAACAAAAAGTGAGTTGGTCGTAGATTTTCCCTTTAAAGGCCAGTTTAATAATAAACATGATAGAATTTGCTCTCCTCAAGGTTCCGTGTGTACTCTTGCTTTGAGAGCATGCTTTTATGTCAACCAATTTCCACCGTAGGAACTCATAATACATTACTGATTGTGACAAAGCCCTTTTTTCTGAGGACTAACCGTGCTTTCTGCAACCCTCGCCAAGATTTATAATTTGCTGCGACAGACGTCAGGAACAGAGCATGTTTATTTTATTTAAGCCGCACTGTGACAACAAGTGGAAAAATACACCTCGGTGGACACCAGATGAATTCCTTCTGTGAACACTGCGCCGTGCATGTCGTATTAGCATGTGGTACCAATTACACAATTCAATATTGGGAATTCTTCACTGTGACGAGGTGTGCGCCAGGCCAAAAATACGGAAAATATTTTGGTTCAGGATGAGCAGTGGACGATATGTTTTGATTGAAAGGGGCTCCAGATCTTCAGCTAGCCTAGCTGATCATGTCGTGGCCAGAGAAACTTGGTCCGGGAGTGTCCCTCTGTGATTAATTGTCTGATTTAAGTCGATACTGTTTACGCTGTGACATCATCAGCAGAATCACAATGATGAGAAATGATAAGGTTATGGCCTCTGACTATTATGTTGTCTAATTCTCATCCATGGTGTGTTTGCTTTGCAGTGCTGTCTGATCAACATTGCAGTCAATACATCAGCAAGCAGGGTTAAAATAAAGAAATCAATGTCAGTGTATTCTCACGGCACTTCCATCTCAGCCCTCATACGGAGATGGAAAGTCATCAAGTGAACTTACCCAAAGGGGATAGACACCTTGTATTGATGTGTGAAGGCTTGCTTAGGTGCCCCGAAAAGCCGGTGTAAAAGTGAAGGATTACTCAAGCAAGCATGTCTTCCTCCAGCACGGTGCACAACACCGCCTTTCTCCCTTTTTTTTTTTTGACGGGTCATTTTTAAAAAAACAGATGAAACAAACAAGAGAAGTTCGGACAGACCATTCATCAATCCTAGTTGGTTTTTCACTCTCGCTCGCTGAGCTGCACAGGAAAGACGGCCTGATGGAGTTTGACTACCGAGACCCACTTTAGCTAATAGTTTTTGTTAGTCCATCCCAAATTACTAGGCAGTCCTTAGTGAAATACCTGCTTTACTTCGTGCCTCATTCACCAACAAAATGATTTTTATTGCCTAATTTAAGATGAATTCTTGCGGCTGATTTTGCCTTAAAGGGACAGTGTGTAGAATTTAGTGCCACCTAGTAGTGGAGTAAGCAAAATGTCATCAGCAAGGAGATAAGCACAGATCTTATAACAATAAAAATGGCAGCGTTCAGAAAACACTTTCACAAATGTTCCTAATTTGACTGTATTCATCTCCTTAGTCATGGAGGTTAATGAGGCTGCGTAGCAAAAGAGCCACATGTCGTAAACAGTTGTAATCAGGAATTATCAGACGCTTAAGAAACCTCTTGAAATAAATTGATCGTGTAGAAAAGATCAAGGGAACAGCACTACAAGTGTTGAGATTTACCCTGCTGAGACCTTAATTATTTCCAGTTCCACGACGGCTTCATCAAAAGAATTACAGGCTTTCCTATCAAAGCTGTTCAACACTGTATTGTTTGTTGAAAATAGTGACATGTCATCTATTGTGTTTTTTTATTTCCAGAGCAATAACAAAACAGTTTCATCATAAAGTGCGATTTTCATTGGATAGAGACCATTTCTATTCCCTCAACCAACAACTTTGTTATTTCACAGCCCTGACTCCCACAAAATAAATAAGTGGAACATCTATATGTCACTTGTATGCCTACCAACCAGGCTGCAGTTTCCAGGCGGTGAAAGGGCAGCCGCCACCATTAGCGACTGCTTTGGTACCCCGCCCGGTTGGAAGCATTTTCTGCACTGGGACAGAACACTAATGGCGTTTTTACACTCGCAAAACTACTGTGCGGGGTTGTGGCAGCAGAAATAATCTTGCACATCGGAGCGAATCACTATAAGATGCAAACGCAGCCTCTTAAAAGTGTTAATTTCACAAATGAGGGGAGGATGTTAAGATTAAACAATTAAAAAGCAGCTATAAAAAAAAAAAACGCTTAGCAGAATGTGGGATAGGAAAAAGTCACAGAAAAGCGTTTGTTTACCTCCTGCAGGGTCCACTGCACTCTAAAACATTGTATCCCCTTCAGATTTTTATTTATTATAACATAAATCATTTGGCTATCATACCTAAGACTGTCCACACGTTTGTTTCACCCCCGAGCGGTGACCTCAATACACCGAGCGGTCTTTACCAACGACTAAGCCATGGGTGTAAACAGATAAATATGAGGAGTTGACCTCAGTGAAATTCCCACTTTAATTAATGCCTGGTCCCCTCACTGTAATTCCACATCTCCTTTATTAGAAATTTGAAAAGTATTCTCCCCGGAGATTTTGCGAGTCACAGGGAAATTGTGGCACAATATGTTTTTAATTTCCCGGGAGGTCCTTGCACAGCAACTATTTAACGACAGAGAGGCTTTGCCGAATGAAACCAAACATAATGCTTTTTTTTTTCTTTCGCGATGGGGCTTGGCCCAAACATGAAATATTCAGTTCGGACAGTACGATCTTGACTGGTGATGACCCGGATTTATTTAGCGTCCCAACACGCGATTATTGTGACTCCGATGGATCAGCTTCAATGAGTAAAACAAACAGATATCTTTTTTTAATGTACGTACTTACAATGATGAAATCGGTTAAAATTTATCGATGTAATAAAGCCAAACGCAGTATGTGGTGCTTATCATGTCCGAGCCGAACGACAACAAAACATGATCATCAGCTTTAAAACCTTTTTAATTCCCTGTAACTTCTATGGCCATTCATAATAAACTAACTTGACATATATTTTTAATGAGCTCAAATAAACGCACCATTAGCTGGTTCATAATAATCTTCGTTGTCTTTCATACGGATCGGCTGGAAGTACTCCAAGAGCTAATGTAGTTCAGGAGCAGTTACGCGATATATTTTTAAAGATTAGAACTTCTTGTATCTTGATTATCGAGTTACATGAAAAGTCCTTGATTGGCTTCAAGTTCAAATTTGACAGCGAGAGCTCATCAAGTCGCAAAAGAAGCCCGTTTGAAGTGCTCATCGCTCGCACTCCACATTTTAATGTGCCGAGTTACTGTCTCCTAATGTGCTTGTAATATACTGCATGCTCCTCAAGATGACACAAATCAATACATACACTAATCCGCCCGTATCCACTGGGGCAATCTCTTATCCTTCCGGATTTTCACACACTAACCTAAAAATCCGTGGAGTGTTCTTAGGGCCAAGTTTCTGATTCCCGTCAGAAGTAAAGGGGATTATGCATGATACTTAAAGCTTCACCCACTTAGAGTTCAACTTTTTTTTTTTCCAGCAAGACAGAAACTATAAAGCCAGTTTTACTTTTGCTGACATTGGTAAACAAACAGAGGTTGTGCAAAGGTCTCCATCAAAGTGGCAGATAAAATGCTCTTTGCTCGTGTTTTTGAAATGCTGCCGCCATGCCTAAAAACAGAACCGTCTATTTGTGTCAGAGTGAAACGTGCGGGCCGAGCAAAGTGCGTCAAACAGAGACGCTCTAAACTGGTTATAATCACGTGTCCTGCGAGACTGTCGCTCTGAGGTGATTAAAGCTCATTTCTGTGACTGACCAGTATCGAGAAATACCGCCATCCACCGGGGTTATTATTCTACACACTTTGAAAGATGCGTCTTGGACATCTTTGATCGTACCACAGAGAAATGCGTCCTTCTTTTCATCCACTTGAATCACATTGGGTTACCAAGGTAACCAAGGTTATAACTATCCAGATCCTATGCTCATGTTCAACAGGGTCTCAGGACAAAGAAGTAAACATTCGCAACATCCGTGTCCTTCAGGGTCAGTGGAGAAACAGTAAGGGTTCAGTGATGTGGTGGCATTGCACATCTTTTCATCATTTTTAATAGACATCTCAAATATAGCCGCCATACAGTCTATCCAGCGAAAGGTCGTAGGGGGCTGCAGCACATCACCCACAACTATATCACCGCTGACAATCAATCCAGACGTTTGGTGTCGCACAAAAACCTATGAGAGGCAATCCGGGCGAGCAAAAAATATAGCAAGGACAAACCACCAGTCCTGCATTGTGATTTAGTTCAATATTATACAAACTCAACACAGCCAGTTGATGCTGTAGAAAGTATTTGAAGTTGTCGGCTCATCTATTTTCTGAAAACACATAAGTCGTAACACATCTAATACCACAGATCTATAAGATCGATCGATCGGATGTCCCCGTCCCCTTCTCCAGCTAAGACTGATCACCAGTCAGTCACGTCAAATGATTGTCTCTAAAAATACAAACTCGGAGATTACGCCGTCTGTTGGCGTGCTGGCAGAGAAGTGCTCCCCGATGTTCTCAATCCTTTTAGACAGAGAAGTCTGTGACTGAACATATTTGACCTGAATCCCATGTTTACTTCAATGATGCTCTTAACGGAGCTTATTCTACATCGGGACTTTCCAGAGTTGCCACTTCTGCTCTCTTTCTGTCAAATGATTGTAGAAGCATCCAAAAGAGGATAAACAAGGCCTCTGATTGATGGCAACTCTTCAATCTCAAACCTTAAAGCTCTGATTTATGACTCAAGTCACATCTAAAAGAGCTCGGGATAAGATATTGTCACAGCGGCAAGAGTTTGCCTGTAACTGAATGGAAAAGCACAAGACCGGGGCAGATTGAAAGGGAATTTCCCAAAGACAACAAGATTTGCACAACTGCGATAGCCATGAACGGCATCCAAGTCAAATCCGCCTCGCATGCGTCTCCTTGTGTCACAGCCAGCCCAAATTCCCCCATCGTTTGTGGCGCCGGCTGACACGATCCCTGACAAGTTTTCACATCAGCGGAGGGATTAGAGGCATAAGGTTTACGCTGGCCTTGACTGGATCCAGGATAACATTTCTGATTCAGCAATTTAAACTAATTTCAAGGCTGGCTCTGCAGCAATTTTCTGGATCAATGGAATGTCATAGCACTCTTGGTCACTAGCTCTATCACAGCTCGAGAACACACAAGGATGCCATGCTAATTTAATGCTTTGAAGCCTTGGAGAGGCTCCACTCCCTCTTACCTGTGATGTAATGCTTATAGTTACTAACCGGAGACAAAAGAAATTAGAGGTCTAAGTGTGAACATGAAAAGATGCATTGGAAGACACGGCGAGTGAATAATTCTATCGTAAATTCATCCTTTTAGAGCAATCAATCATATACTGCAGAGAAGACATTAAATTGGATAAGACCATTGATGGATGAATTTACAATTAAACATTGGCTACTTTTACATGGACAAAATGGCGAATAAAAACTCTTGAATCTTGAATTTGGATTAAAATGATCGGATTCACTGTTTTCATGAACACTGAACGAATCAATGTGACATTTGAAGATTGACAAAATATACCGCAAATAGTAGTAGACTTCCGTTTCAACAAAACATGCCTCTGTCCATATCTACTTTTTTGCCGTTGGTGTATTTTTTTCCCATTTTTCCTGACCTGGTTGTGTACATGAAGCATTCTTATTCCCATCGTTCTTTTATGCGTCCATGTAAACGTAGCTCGTGTGTGAGTTTTGGTTGAGCGATTTATTTCTTTTCCTTTTTTTGAAGGGAATAATGCATGATTTCTGTCAGATGGAAGATGGGTATGAGATATTCTCGGAGGTGGCTGTGCTGTATTGGCTTTGGGCCAATATTGGAAACATCTCAATTTCCATTCTAATTATGTAAACTTATTCCATTCCATTTTGATACAGATGTTGAACATGTATTTATATTTTTACATTTACATTTGACTCCAATAACCTTGACACCTGCCCAAGTACGGGCTTGTGCCCTGAACAATAGTGCATGAAATAAAGAAACCATTACCATAGTGCAGCTCCAGGGCTGGTCTTTATCTCTTTGACTATTTATTTTTTTGATGCTTCTGGCTTTAATCGTAGAAAAACATTATGTTGCAGATGAAACATCAAGCTATTAAATGTGGCAAGTATAAAGAAAAAAATGCAACACTGACACAATAGAGAAAATCACAATGCAAAGATTTTTCTTTTCAAAGAGATGAGCTATATCAAGAGTGACTCAGGATAACACGAAAATACATTCTGTGTGGAAAGTTTCTGGCATACCAAGTTCTATTTTCTTATATTTCAATAAAAAAAACCCACACAGCCCGAAGAAGCAATTTCCCCAACTACATGACAGCTGTACAAATATATGGCGGCAAATGTTGGAGGAGAAACGGGGGAGGAGGTAGGGGCAGATAAGGGGGTGAAAGACACCGTGGTGGTACTGGCGGAGTAGCGAGGTTAATCCCGCTGTTTAATCTGTGGTCGGTGGAAGTGTGTGTGTGTTGGGGTCTTATCTCTGCCGCCTGCTGCCGTTGTGCTCTTCTTCAGCATCCCTGAGAGTGTGACATCACTCACCACAAGGCGGTGGGAGGCTGGCTGGGGGTGAACGGCAAGGCCCATACCTCGCCTCCCGCACACCCCGTCACGCGGCTCGGTGACGGTTGCAGGAAGTTAGATGGCGCTGATTCTGTACATCCACTGGGACCCGCCACTGACAACATCAATTTCCATGTTTCGCTGCAGCAGCGATGAGGTGTAGGGGGAGAAGCGGTGTGGGTGCAGGGCAATGAAGAACGCTAGAACTCGTTGGCCCGCAACCTGACGAGAACTGGCAAACACAACAGCTGTCAACTACCCCCGGGCAGCAAAGAAACAACACAAATTCCATGCGGACACCCAGAACATGTCTGCTTGCGTGGCTATTTGTGAAAATGGCGAAACACCGGAGCGCCATTTCTCCGGGAAAGACACAAACCTTTAGTGTTCAGCTTTCTGCTCTGCTTTGCTTTTGCTACAATTGCGTAGGGATGGTTTGCCTGCAGCAAGATGTTCAAACTGCTATTATCAGCGCTCGACAATTAATACAACGTCAAGAGATGAGAAGAAGATAAATCGTCATTTAGGAATCGAGTGCCTTAAACAAAACATCCAAAAGAACTTTCACTGGCCTGTTTTCCTTCAACTTTCCTCTCATTTGCCAAAAACTGAATTAAGCCAATTCACTAGGGCTAATGCTTGGCAGTGGTGAGGGTTTTGGACCCTGACATTGACTCAAAAGGAAGCACGTTCCTGTTTACAAAGGTGCAGCATATGGAAAAGATCTTCACGATGGTTTCACCCATCAGTCCCATGTAACCGGAATGTTCCCTTTTGATCCATTTACGCATGGAGTATTTGACAGGAGGCTGACAGCAAGGCATTGGTGATTGTCTTTGCATCAAGTCGCTTCTATGACCTTGAGTGCAACGGGCTTTAAAGCACTAAAGCTGTCATGTGTTTTGCATAATGCCGCCGGAAAGACAAAGAGCTGTAAAGACTGAAAGGTGCGCATCTTGTGCATATAGTGTTACCGCGCAATGACGGCAGGGCAGAGAAGAAACAGTCATGTAATCCCACTTATTTTAAAAGGAAAATGGACTTTGGCACAATTTATAAAAACAGGAATGAGGTTTTCACTTGCCACGAGAAGGTACGAACCTTTCCAAACCCAGCATCCAATTCAAGATTGTTATGGGTTCCCCAAGATCCATATATTAAGCCCCCAGGGTGCAAAAGCAATTATATATAAAAAAAAGAAATCCATTTCTACATATGCAATATGTCTTTAATGTCACTACAGATGATCACATTCAACTCTGCATTCATTTTTATTGTTTTTGTTGTTGTTTTGGTTAGGGTTAATAACATTAAGAATATACAGTTTTGTTTAGCCAAAAGCTGTGTTTATGCAAAGTACTCACAGCAAATCTCTACAGTGAATAAACCTCTCAAGCATTTCTAAGATGTGATTTCCTGGCGTGAAAAAGATGCTATCATTCATTAAATCGTTCAGAAGCTCGATGAGACACTAAACATCTTTTTTTATTTTTTTGGTGCTAACTATGCATTAAGGAGAGACTTCAGTTCTTCCAGATGGATGAAGAGCCGCTCTTATGTTTATCCCTCTGGAATTTTACCTCCATTTTCACAAAGACTCCCTAAAGCCAAGTCCTCATCATCATAAATCTCGCGGTGACCTCGCACACCGAGCAGGATTTACAACCAAAAGTAGCGTTAAGATTTTGTTGGATAACCTCCGAACTGCTGTTGTCTTCTAAATTTAATTGACCATAATAACTAGGCGAGTGCTGACATGCACATAAAGGAGGTGAATCATCAGATCTTTGACCTTGATTATCTCAGGGCAGATCAAATCTATACATTGGTTGATGACAGGATTGCTTAATCACTGACAAAAGGAAGGGCGAATCCAAATTAGCAAATGAAGCAAACTGACTGCCCAATCTAATCAATGGCCTTGCTTTTTAGTTCAAAATCATTTTTTATTATTGTTATTTTTCCAGCTGCAGTGGACATCTGATCGCCCATCTCAAGCACAACCACCTTATCATTCCGACTCCGACAGCTGGCTTTGCTGCTCTGTAAATGTTTACTTTTCTTGATGGTACTTAAACGGCAGGCTGACTTTAAATTAGCTTATACTTTCCATTTTTTATAGTTTCCTATACTTTTTCATAAGAGGAAATAGGAAAGAACACACTTTAAGAAATATATTTCTGAAGTCTGTAAAAGAAAAGGTTGGCTAAGTATTACATCACACAATATTTAATATAAATATATAGTAGGTCTAAAGATACAGGAACAACTTGATCAAATTCATTTTGCATTCTATAAAATAATGATGGTGGTTCATCTTTGAACTGCGAAAGCTCCGACTATTTTTTTCCTCCTTTTGTTCAGCAAAGTACATTGTTCGTGGTAATTCTCATAGGAACTCTTCTAAAAGACAGTCGACACCCACACATTCTTTGCAATTTTACATTTCATGCTAGTTGGTTGTGATGCGTTGTCTTTTGTCCTGATGCTTTGTCAACGCATGAGCTGTTTTTTTTTAAATCCAATGGTTAATTTGTCACTGCTGAACATAATATAATAAAATTAAACACATTAAAAAATGAACAATAACTGCTGCCAATCAGGTTATTAGTTTAGCACAAGTAACCATGCTAATCTAGCCGGGTAACTTCCAACCACATTCGGCTTCTTATGTTAACACTCAATCAAACAGTTGCAATTTATTTTTTCAGCAGCAGGACTCGAGCTGCAAGCCTCCAGTTCCGACTGCCTGAACAGATCTGCTATTGCTGCATCCTCCGAAGGATGGCCGGGGAAACCAGGGCCTCTCCTGAAGGCACGCAGCCCGAAGATTAGAAGCTGTTCGGTGGTCCAGGGGACATACTTGAATGTCACTTTGGATTACGTCACACATCCTGGGAACAAGCACAGCTGCCTCAACTGAAATGTGTCCATCTGAGAAAGCACAATCCGCATTCCCAAGCACAATACGGTCAACGTGAAGGCCATGAAAGTGCAGTCCTTCCAAATAATTGGAAATGTCTTCAGTCCTAATAAGTCCCTCAGGATTGCAGCCAAAAAGAATTCCATTATATGTGCATCAGAATTTAAAACAACCAAAATATACCGCAGTGTAAATTCAATTTCCCCTTTGAGAGATTTAAATTAGTACCATAAATTGAGAAAATACAATTAAGAAGGAAGTCGCTGATGGTGTTCGCTCGTCCGCCTGACGGTTCAGTTCCTGCTCAATGTGCCCTATGATGGACTGGGCACCAGTCCATAATGTAAACCACCTTTTGCCCAAAGTCAACAACTCCTAAATTAGTAGCTCTGGACCTGTTCTAAAAATAAATCATAAGTGATCATTTAATTACTATTATATATCTCTTGCAGAACTTCTAGAAAAAGTTACAGCATGTTGATTCTCTTCGATCTGACCACTTGTTTGATGATGCCTCAAAGCTACGAAGATCCAGCAAAGCACTTTGTGTGCCTGTATCTAGCGAGAGCAAAAGACAAAACGCTTTTGTCAGCAACATGTAAGCACGACCAGTTAAATGTCAGGTAATAAGGCTGAAGGGAAAACTACAGCGTGCGTGCAAAAGCTCTTTCAAATGCACTATGATCTTCTTTGCCTGCAGCTGTATCACTTGGTAGTTGTAAAGCAAATTTAGCTGGGGAGAAAGTCAATGAAGTGATGATGAAAATGAGCCCCTCTTGTACAGCTGATTGATTTTTTTTTTTTCCCTGTGAAAAATGGCAGGTGCCCAGGGAGTACTTTGCTGCACTACACCACAACGCACAAGACATGAGGGAATCGTTTCCATCGGGTTCTTTCATGAGTGAGTGAGGGGGCACTTAGTGTCTTGATTCGGCGAGCTGTGGAAATGTTTGACCTTGAGTGAAATATGCGAAGCAATCATAGAATCACACACTTTGTTTCTAAGCTTTTTTTTTTTTTTTTAATGGGATGAGATCAGATGTGTTTAAGGATGACGGAAAGCCGCCAGCTCACACCGCTTTCGTTGGTTGCCAAATATTTAAACAGTGGGTGCGCACTTATCCGTGAAACTCGAGGTTATCAAACACTAACCTTGTTTTAAATGCAAAACCAACGCTGCACTTTAATTAGGTTTGCCAGCTATGTACAAATTGCCCAACCTGATTTGGAGATATCAAGACCTAAATCTTGCTAGGCTACATTCATCTGAAAAGAACGTGTTGCATGCCGCACAAAAGTCAAAATGGCAACCATCAAGTTGAGGAACCAAATATACAATTCCCATTAAAAGACCTAAGAACAACATACGGAATTGTTAACTGATGACATGAACAAGCAAAATCACTCGGAAGTTGTGCGAGTGGGTGCGAAACACAATATCGTTCACTAAGGTTCCCGCTCTAAAAACGACATGATTGGATACAAACACAGAAAGTTCTTTGAGCATGTTTTTTTTTTTTTTGCCGGTGTGGGGAAATGAGACGCGAGTGGGTGGTGGGAGACGGGAGGTGGCGGCAAGTGGGGGCGTCGAACAGATGAACCCATGGCCTTTGGCTGTGTTTTACAGGACTACGGCTCAGCCAGTATTGCTTCTGTTTCCCGGAGGACACCAGTCAGCTGCTGGAGGCTAATGTTAATTAGAGCCAGTCTGCAGCGAAGCCTTTTAAACGTGGCCATGAAAAGGTCATTGCGCTAAATTTAAAGTTTTTAAATCCGAGGTCCGGTTTTCTCATTTCGACAAAATAGACACGGACAAAAGCCGATGGGCTCTTTTACCGTGTTTGTCTACGTAAGTGACAGAACTTCCCATATAGCTGACTGCTCTCAAGCGTGTCAATCTGTCAGACAGGCAAGCAATAGGTGTGAATTAGATTCTCTAGTTGTGCCCCGTGTTTGTCTGGTAACCAGGGCAGAGTATTTGCCGCCTCTTGTCTCAAGTCAGCTGGGATAGACTCCAAACTGCAACTCGAATGAGCAGAGTGGTCGCTACAAGGGCAGTCTATTGCCTTGGGCCCGAGCTGAAGCGGGCCGCATGGGATGACAAGTTGAGACTTATTGGATGGGGGGCTGAAGAGCGTACCTCAAGAGTATTCCTTGCCTAGAGCCATCATGAGTGCAGAAATATCCCCGCTAATTAGGAAAATCGGCAAAGAAAATGTTAATGGTTGTTTGCTTGATGTGGCCTGCGATTGACTGGTGACCTTTTGCCGAAAGAAAGACCTGTGACAAGAAATTTAAAAAATTAAATGGATAGCAGGCTACATTTGGTGAATGTTAAAAGATGATACAAAATCAATCTGTCACTCTTGAGGTAAAGCAGAAGTACAGAGGAATAAATGGCATCATCAAATGATAATATAAGAAAGCTGACATACAGGAAGGTCCTAGCTTGATAGATTTGTGGTCATGCAGCCCCGCACTGATGACAACATCATTCCGAGTGTGTTAACCTGCAATAGATCAGGTGACACCAGCCTGTCTGACGGCGACCTTTTTTGCTTTGTGCTCAAGCTGCTCCCGCCTGTTGCACCGTCACACGGAATTCTCACAGGGACAATCTGCGCCTTGTTTACTCTCCGCCAAAAACAACTCATTGGATGGCCCGCACTCTCCGCTCCACCTCCCTCATCTTGGTTAAAGTGACCATTGACAGATCGAGGAGTGACGGACGGGACTTTCCCCTTCTTCTGTATTGCAGCAGTGATAATAAGATATTGGAAACCTCACATTCGTTCTTTCACATCACATCTTTAAGCTGCGTGGACAAGTCCAAGGTCAGTGAAGGCAACAGATGGAGGAACATTATACACGGAGAATCATGGAACACGCCGAATGAACCTTATCGGATTAGTGAGGACGCGGTGGCGTAACAAGGAGTCGAGTCGGTGCGTACGCAACAGCAGGTGCTTTCTTTGTCCCGGTTTTGTATTCCCATATGCCTTTCTTTGCATTTTCCACTCCAGTTTGTTTATCTCGGCACAGCGTGTGAGGAGTCCAGTGGATATTTGTAATCTGCACGACTTCTCTGCATGATGTGATCTACTAGACTGTAAACAGAGACTAACGAGGTGGAGAAAATATTCATCTGAGAACAGTGCTGGGCAAGTTCTACCAAAATGTACATTGCTTGTTATGATCATTTGGAAGTTAATTATTACAGATGCTCAGTTGTATGACACTAAACTCATGTACTGCTTTGATTCTTATGATCCCCAAAAGTCGTCATAAGGTCGTGGTGGCAAAGCTAATTGCATATCTCTTGTGAATTTAACTAAAGCATGTAAATTAGGCAGATATTTTGACAAAACAGTTCACAATTACAATAGGGAGAAACAATGACTAATGAATCAACAAAATCATTTCTTTCTCTGCTTTGAGCAACGATGAGCTTTATGAGGAATAATGACTAAGAAGTTGCTAACAAGCATCACAACAATGCGTGAATCATCTGCCATTAGATTGCGTGTTATGATCTGTCTTTGTTTTTTTTCCCACTGCTCATTTTTTGAATGCTGGAAATTATTTCCCAAGATGATGTAAAATTGATGATGGCTTTCGCTGATTTTGTTTTTGTCATATTCGAAGAAATTTTGAAAGCCTGCTTAAAATGTTCCTGATTATTCATCTGGCCGTGCTTGTTAGAGGAGCAGAGGTCCAGTCTTTATTCCCGTCAACAAAAGGGAAAACATCAGAAATGACGCACAAATGCTGAAAAATGCAGCCAATGTTCCAAAATATCAAAGGATGAAAAGTCTTGTGCTGCTTTTATTTTCCCGGCATCTCAAAAGATTGACAATTCATAGCAACCACGATTTCTGTCGAGGAGTGGAAATGCTCGGGCAGGTGAAAATAATGGTTGAGAATCTCTGAAATTCCCCTTCCAAAAAAAAATCAAACAACCAGTGCATACTACAGATCTTAAAATCGGGCTAATTTCAGCCGGACAAGACAGAGGGTATGTAAATTGTGCTATAATTCTTGACGCAAGCCTGTCAGAGTCATGTCAACAAAACATCTGGGAACTCAATTAAATTGTTTAAAAAAACACATATCAAACAGATATAAAAAATGAATGAGCGGGCGGCGGGATTAATTCAATTTCCATTATTTCCTGGGAGGTTTTCCAAATCCAAACAACACGGAGGTCATCCGGCTACTCCGAAGGGATTTATTTGACCTTCCTGGTTCACTATCAACACATAGACAGTATGCAAATATGGCCCCAGGTGGCGCCCCACTAGTAACGTATACTAATTATTCAGCATTACATGACTACATTAAAGTCGTATAAATCAGATTCGGGTCTTCGGCATGTCCGTAGTGTCTCCAATCATGTTCATAGACAGATTTGCCAACTTCAAAAGATACTGCATGCAAGTAAGTATTTTCGTATTTATGTCACACTTTTCCTGGGGGATACTGTGTAGCTCCTTTTTTTCCCCCGTCTTTTCAAGTAACTAATTACTTTTATTTATCATTTTGAAAATTGCAGTGAAAACGGAATTGCAATCAAAGAGTGTGTCTTCAATTTCAGCAGATGAAAATGTATCGCAGTGGTGCGAAATGGATATCGTAACAAAAAAATAGTCATCAATTATCACTGTGAAAACAATTTCCACGGAGCATAAACAGATAAGAAAAGAATCAGCTCTTGATGGGAAGACTTGATGCAGAACTGCCTTGAGACATCTCGACAGTTTTATGCTTTGTTAGTAAAGGTCAGGCCAGCACATTGATGATGTGCCTATTATCTGTCTAAGCGGCAATCTGTTTCAAATTACCTCATTATGTTGATGACCGAATCAAGTGCACCCCTGGGCCCCATGCGCTTCTCCTGAGACGCTACTTATGCCCCGTCACGGGCTACCAGTGCCTCCACGTTAGGCAGGGTGGAAGCGACGGGCGTCGAGCTACAAGAATGCCTGCTAGGCCATGACATGCTATTAATTAACTTAAAGCCCTTCACGTCAGTCCGCCTGATCTCCTTATTGAAAGCGCAAACACCGGAGGCATCCTCATCCTTCACGAGATGAGTCGTGCTTTGACATACATTTTGGCAAAAGTCACCCGCAGAAGAATAACTGGTCAGTATTTGTTTCAGCTGACTTAAGAGATGATGTAAGCATTTTGTTCACACTCAATAAAAGAACTTCTACACTTGAAATTCTCTTGTCACACTGTTTCAAATCACGTCGTTTGGAGGGGGCGGTTATGTTCCATGCAAATGTCAAGAACGGCTTTTGTTACCATGACGATCAGGTCAGAGTTAGGGCAATACGACAAAGCCAGTGGCTCGACAGCAACCGATCCAGGGATGATACTTGAAACTAAGGCCTGATTTTTTGAGGCTGAAGCTGATTTTTGACAGCAAAAAAACAGGCTTCCAATTAATCGGCAAATGAATAAAAACATTTCCGACGCATACAATAATATTTTTCTCCCGGATTGCATTTCAAGGCATTTTTTAGGCTATTCACTACAGACAAAGCTCAAAGCTCAGCTCTCAACACTAACAAAAGTATTGCTCCACTACCTGTGGTGCATTTTAAGATCAGACACAAACCGGAACCATGGAACTGGTTCCTTGAATGAAATTCAACCTCATGTTGTGAAGGAAAGGCTCCATTGTGGTATAGACATAAAAGACCAACTGAATGTGCTTTTAAGTCATGCGTTTAAATAAAAAAAAAAAGTGCACAAAGCATTCCATTTATGCTTGATGCAGACTTGACTTCTTCAGAAACACCCAGTGGCAGTGTCGTGATGGTAAGTTTCATTCTAAATTTGTAAATAAACGAGGTGAAAATCTATTTTGCCGGGCAAGAAACCAGTCACGCAAGTGTGTTCGATCTCAACAAAAATTGCAGAGCATCAAGCGCCTTCCTCTCAGCCATTTACCTTCCAGTTTGTGATGTGTTGATGTAGTGTGGCTTAGAGAAAAATCTCATCTGACACACAAAAAAAAAATGAAATTGAAAACTCCGGAAGCACAGAATTGGTATTCTCATCATGTTTGCGCATACACGAGTCTGTTTCCACACTAGTCATTGTATTTCCACTGCGAGGAAGTTCAGTGAATGCTCTCATGCAGAACATGTAAGTGGCCACCTGAGCTGTTATTGATCAGGCCAAAGCACGGCCAAAGATCAGCTATTCAAACTCCTTGGGCACATTTTAAAAGCATTCCTTCTCATCCCACTGAGATGTGAATTATTAAACTGCTGTTTTGTGATGGGCCACATGTAGCGATGAGAACATTTGATAAATATCAACAAAAAGTCAAATCCGGTAGGCCGAATAAATATTCAAGTGATATTTCGACAGAGTCAATTTGCCCCCGTGGACGTGAAGCAAACAGGTAATGTGTCAAGAAGCTGCAATTATACAGCCTTGTAATTAAATGCAGTTTTTATTTGACTACACTGGGACACAAGCGGCTAATTCTACTATCATTAACCTCCGACTGACCCTCATTCAGCTTTACAATTCCCCGGATTCCGAGGATTACGTCTACATTTAAATAAGTCGGGTCAGCAACGGACAAACAGCACACGAGCCCAACTGACATGATCGCTATTAAGTTTGCTTGAACTATTCCGACACCGGCGCTTTGATTTTGCTCTTATGTTTGTATCATTGCCGATGTTTTACCGAATATTTTCTGTTGTATTGTTATTTTGTGTTATTGTAAAGCGCTTTGTTACGACGAAACTATATAAATAAAGATTTATTGTATTTTATTGGGTACACAAAACTTACAACAGAACAAAAAGTCCTCAGAAAACACAAATAATATATAATTATATTTATATTATAATTATAATTATATATTATATTATAATAATATATTATTATATTATAAAAATCCAGGAAAAATTCAGAAAATAGCCAAAAGTCAATTCCTAGCACCTAGGGGGGGGTCCAAGCATATTTCTACACCCCCTTCATCCCATACTCACCTTTTGACAATATAACATGAACTTTAACCTTTAGAATCCTTGTCATTGTTTTAGTCACTAATTCACAGGCAATCATATGTGGAGCTTCAAACCTTTTATGAAAAGCTAAATGTGTCGAGAACTGCCTTTCAGCGCCCAACCCCTTTTGCGAATGGTTAATGGCCTAAATGGGTGAGAGCCGATCTGCTGGCAGTGATTAACCCTTAACATGCACAGAGTGTTCATCAACCCACAAGCTTCCTCACACTGAATCTCATTTAACATCTGCTGTTGGCATCTCTGATCTGTTAGAAATCAATTTACATCTCACTGTTGCTCTACTTTTCACATTTTAATACAGTTAATATGAAATAGCGAGAAGAAATTCTCGATACCTGGACACTTTTTGGAAATAAATAAAAACATGCCTCAAGCTGTTGAAAAACAATTAAAACAATCCTACAACAAACATTACATATATTACATCCAATAACAATCTGACCACTAAAAAAACACATCGTAAAACAGCAGCTTAATGACTAAAAGGTACTATCTTCCGATCCAATTTCCTTTTCGGACTAAAAGCAGTGAGAAACTCATACTCATTCATAACACATTGGAAATGCAATCGTGAAATCCAACAAATGCTAATTGGATATTGATTCCATTAAATCATTACAACAGGCAGCACATCCCTGACTACAGTATTCCACCTCGGTGCCCCGTAGAAGGGCATCGCTCCTTGAAATATTTGATCACGTCCGCCGTGTTTGATAGGCGCGTGCGAGTGGCAAACATCTCTTCTCGCGTCATTCTTTTCTGCCTTTCTGTCCTTTTCGCTCCAGTCACAGCGTGCGGCCTTTCTTACCATTTGCGGTTCAAATCAGCGTTGCCCTTGGCGCTAATGGCCGAGTGAGTGACAGCTTGGTGACAGAAAACAAATGCGAGCCTTCATCGGGCCGGCTGTCCTCAGAACCACTCAGCAATACTCACAGTTGGGATGTGATGAGGGGGGACAAAAAGAGAGTGCAAGGGAGGAGGGGGGGGGGGGACACCTCGGGTGTCACACAGTCCACCTTTCATTTACACAGTTGTTTTGCGCCCGGCTGAGACAAAAGACTGCTTTCTTTTCCCAACAACAGTGATCGACTCGCCAGCTGGCCTCTGATACACTTGGACGGGAGAAGACAGCTCTGTCTGGGTCGAAGGTGTCTAGTGATATACGGTTGCACGTCTTACAAGTGTGGAAGGACAAGAGTGATAAATAGAGCAAGAAAAATGTTAAACCCAAATTATGCAGCGTTTGCACATGGGAATCATGTAGTGTGACGGGGATATGTTCGTTTTTGGGGGATCTACAAAAAGCATCTGGCCAGGATGTGAAATTGTGAATTTCATTATGACTGAATGCATTTTTCTATTTGGAACAAATCAGAAGAGCAAACACATTAAAAATACTTAGAGTTCAAATTATTCACCATTAATCTGCTCTAAAAATTCAGGAAAAATAGCACACTATACTGTGCTTCATAAAAACATCGTTTTTTTTCTCCACTAAATCAAGTTGCTTAATAAATCCTACTACAAAGTCTACTTGTAATATTTTCAATTCAACATCTTGACTCATGGCGAGAGGAAGATCACACATACACTCAACAATTCTAACATTGAGAAAGAAAAATAATAATCCAGTCCAGCATACATAGATCAACAGTTGTTAACCTTTGAGGGCAACGATTGTATTTTTGAACACATCTTTCTTTGGCTCCAATTCACTCTCTGCATTTGACACCACAATACGAAAAATGTAACATTTTCTTTTCCCCTCCCTTGATTCAACGTGCCATAGTTGCTGTAAATCAGCCCATTTTCATTCTACACCAGCACTCTCACTGAAGACTAATGGACAAACGATCCCTTGTGGTGCAGCATCCCTTTCCATCTCGACGCCAATCATACAGGACTCATTCGCAGTCCTCTCTGCTATTGTCCCTTTTGGCTAAGATTGGAATACGATTTGTGGCTCTTCATCGCAGTTTTGTGCAAACTTAGTATTAACTGTCAATGTCATGAAATGATTATTTTGGAGGCTGTTGAGGTTGCTTCCTGTTTTTTTTTTTTTTTTTTTTTTTAATCAAATACTCAACTTTAGCATATTGGAATTTCATTTTGATAGCACCTGGAAACATTACAAGAATCGGAGTGTAAGCACTCCCCCGTAGATACTTTTTCTTGATGAGCCCGGCCGGGCACTAGCTCCCCTGAGAGCTCCGTCTGGGAATTGCTAACAATTTCATCTTGATAAAAATGAAATGTTTTCGTTTCTGTATTAGTTTGTATCTGCGCTGTATCTTCAGTGGTGTCACGGTGCAATGATGTTTACAGAGAACTACAATCATTAAACATTCACTTTGCCTCTGCCTTTATTGTGAATAACTCAAACCCTAAAAGAGTTTTGACCCATAAACGGCAAAATGAAAATTACGCAATCATTTCACCTGCGCAGTATCATCATGAATATAAAAATGCAAAACCAAAAGTGTCTCCTCAGCATGCTGCCCCTTCAAGTTGAGATCTGGTTAGCATTCAAAGAATGAGCCTCTTGGCTAGTTAAAAAAAATGTCAGGTCATTATAGATTGCATTTTTTTTTTGCCAAGGTAAAACGAATACATGAAATCTTGATTACCCAAAAGGCAAGCAACAAGGGGGAAGACACCTTCAGAATAATTCCTTTCTTATTCGTTTACATGTTCCCGGGCCGGTCATGTCAGGGTCACTGCCTAATCACATTAGGGCCTGATCAAAGTTGCAAAAGCAAGAGGGAGAGCTGTAGAAGCGCATTTCTCACAGTATGGGGATTAAAGCTCCGGCAGCATCCCAGGATCATCCGCACCAGGCCGTATCCCACAGGTCCCTCCGAGGCTTCCGATGGCTAGTGGGTGGTGGACAGCCTGCCGAACCTCTTGTGATCTGGAAGATAGATTACTGAGGGCACAGCTCCGTGCGCCCGGCTGGATAGATGACCGACTAGATAAGGTGGAAAAATAACAGCTGGCTAGTAGATGTGTATGAGGTGGCGCATCAAATGAAGTTTGGAGCAGAGAGAAACTTCAGGAATACTTTGGGATGACACGGGATCACCATTTTACATGTTCATAGAAATCTTTCCATTTGTCTTAACCTTTGACCTGCTTTTGTGCTCATCGTGATGACTTAGTTTTCATGGCGTTAAGCACCCCCACCTGCTGTCTGTTGATAGAAAGCTGCAAATAAGGTGCAGCATCCATCTGGAGGTGTCTTGCCTATTGATTGAGCTGAGGGACAGTCACACAGACGATGAATCACGTTTTGATTCGCCCTCGGCAGCGCCAATCGAAACGAAAGCTTCAAGTGCTGCGCTTCCTTTTTTATGGCCAATCCACAAAATGGTAAATTTTGGTGTCCGGTTATCATAAGACACTTTTGTGTTAGTCAAGGAAAAAGGTCAAAAAATAAGTTTTTAACAGAATCACACAGACTGCATAAGATGCAAATCATTCATTGGCGTGGATAATAGAAGAATTTGCTTCATTAGCGATTACTTAAAAAAAAAAAAAATCCACCTTCCAGTGAATTCATTTATGTGATATTTCAGTGACTCCACACACAAAGCTAACAGCAAAACGTTGAGAACTAAGTGCTCTAATATGGATGGTTAATTTTAATTAAATTAATTTCACCGCAAGCTTAACCTTATTTCGTTGTGGTTACGCTCTATATAGCGCGGCTGAACATTCAAAGATAATGACAAATGAGGGGCCAAGTCAGTGAATTTGCAAGTAGGCATGAAAAACCTAAAGAAAATGTGTGGCTGATTGGAATCGGGGGAAAAGGACTTCCATAGTGAGGGGGGGGGGGGGGGGGGGGCATATCTCTGAAAACCTTCCTATTAGACATGATAAGAGGTATTTTTTTGGCAGATAAGTTGTAGTTTACAACCCCTTCGGCAGTGAGCTAGAAAGTTAATATGAGACAGGGGCCGCAGATCATGATGACAGGCCGGCGAGACGGCGTAGTCAAATTCACGGCCTGATTTCCTGCACTGCTCATAGTGACACAAGAATCTTTATGATAGTGATCCGCTCCGACGACAAACAGTAACAACCTCGGAGTTTGAAAGCGATTATCAGCCAGCGGCAGTAAACACACCACTGACATTTTAATCAAAAACCCTGATGTGGGATCCATTTAGATGCATTTCACAGCTCCGGGAATACAAAATATTCAACCTAGCCGGATCTGCATGGAAATACCAACATTAACCTTTTGTAAAAAACTTGCCTTCCGCATTCCGATGCCGCAATGTGCCGTTAAAATGACCAAATTGAAGAAATGATGTGGGGAGTCTGGCCTTTCCGGGCGTTTCATATTTCATTCATATCTGTCATTGATAGTGTGCCTCTCGCAGACATCTAGGAAATATGTCTGTCGAGAAATTTAAATCATTTCTTGTAGGCAAACAAAAATAACAGGACGGCGCCAATGTTTAACCCTTATTAAAAAGATACATCAAGATGAAAATATTCATAGACAATCAGCATCTTAGATGGGTGCAGGCTTTTTATCCATTCAGGGGCATCTACTCTGTATACAGGCAATGTCTGGCGAGATCAGGCCATGGCGTTGCATAACCTGCATTTGAAAGCGGCTCGGTTAAAGGTGACCTCTTTTAAGGATCGCTTCTGCTGTATTTGTCATCAACCGAGCTGCATTCCTAGAGCAGGCGCTTCGATGATTTATTAATGCGGGAATGATACAACACATTTTTTTTGGAGTCATCCAATTCAAAAGTGTACAGCAAATAGCAATTCTTGCCAATTGTCCGCTCTTATTATTATGCAGGAAGTCTTGTTTGAATCAGAAAATTGCTCGTATTGATTAAGTCCGAGACGAGGCCGTCGGGGAGAGCGCTTGACTGACTTGCAAGGTGAGGCAGACAGCATGGAAATGAAGCACATGATGGCTGTATTTTGGATGACTTGAGCAGCAGATGGACACAAGAGGGGAAGCTCTAATTTGACGCCGAAGCCAGCTGGTATTGAACCCGAGTCCGCAATAGTCGCTCCGTTCCCCACTGAGCTTTTTCCTGCCCCCTTTGTGCAACCTAGCTAAGAGGTGCGACGACGCCATTAAAGCCGCGCTTTCCTTTGGCTTTACAAGGCTCACCTTTGGTATACAATCGTAATACTGAATAATCCGTACAATTTCTTTATCAGGGAAAGCTTCATGTTTATTTGGCTTACGGAAAAGCTAGTTAATTTATCCACGATATCCCAGAGGTCTTTCAATGCCATGCTAATGAAATATTTAAGATCACCTAAACAGACTAATTAATAGACAGTCTAAGGGCATGGTCTTATGGCATGCATATTCAATTTCTCTCTTGGGACGGCTTTCATCATGGTACACTACACACAAGGCGTTCATTTCAAAATACCCGACTAATTCTCTTTAGAAAAGATAGAGTGAAGGTCACACAATGGGAGAAAAAAGGCTGGCTGATTTGTGAGTGAAGCCCACTGACATTTATCCCCTCGCATAGACTTTCAAGTTCTGTTTGGGAAGATGCTGACAACTGACGACACCCCCTCCATCGCCACCACCCCTTCCTTATTCACAAAGCGAATGTCAAGGACGCACATAAACGGCGATGCCATACTTCATTACTGGTCCTATTTATTCTACGGCGATGCCCTTATCACAGAGTTTGTAATTAAATGGATGAGACCGCGATTTGGAAAAAATGTGTCATTTTTTTTATTGCTTACGTCCTGCAGGGTTTGTTTAATGGATGAGCCATTTGTCTTTCCCAACTATGACGTCTACTTTACTTGTAAGATCTGACAATTGCATTTTTTTTTTTTGAGAAAGGCTAATTATATCGGCCTCCCATGAGTTGGCATTACACAACGGAAGCACGCGAGCATCTGTGAGTCCAACAAATGACACGCTGAGAAAGGCTCTGCGGCATTTTACATATGTTCAGCGGCTGGCTTTGAAATGTAATTAGGACGGCCACTGGCTTGTTCTGACATGACACGCACCTACAGTGTTAACGACTGCAAAACATTAGCGATTGTGTTACGGTGCTTATAACCTCACATCAGCATCACTAAGACAATTCCATTAATGTTCTTTTCAAGGGTAGTGTTAGACTACACATGTAATATTTCATCGAACATACTCAAATGTAAATGAATGGTGACAATGTAACAATGATGAACTGCGCTAAAACTTGTTAATATTTCATTTAGCTTGTAATGATTAGCAAGCTAGGTTTGCTAAATGCTAAAGCTAAAAGCATTGCAATATAAAATATGGGCGGGAGCAGGGAATGAAACTCTGTAAAATAGCTTGAGAGTTTGGCACTGTATGTTTTATACAATCTATGGTGTCAGTAAAATGTAGGACAGTGGACTATTAATGTCCAAGGGCGTCGTCTCCCGGGACCGCGGTGTTGATCGGAGGCAATAGGTCTCCTTCCTACTGGATCAATGTCAGCACAAATTTCAGATTACTTTCCTGATGCTCACCAGGTTATCTGTGATTCAGCTTTAATAGGTTATTGAACGGAGCCAGCATTAAGGGAGCCGGGGCCGTATTTCACATTATTGACAGTGAAATGTTCACTACTTTGTCATTAGCATGCATTAGGACAACACAACGAATCGTGACAACACCATTGAGGGACGGTCGTACGTACGCTTGTTTAAACTAAAGGCGTCACACCAGAAGAAAATGAACTGGAGACAAAGCGATGCTGTCATCTGAAGAAAATGTCTGAATAGTTGTAATTGAAAAAATCAAAATGATGACCTTTTATATTCGAAGAGTAAATTGTAAGGCTGATGAGACGGTGGAGTCCAGGCGGAAGAAACACACAGCCCACACACACACACGCTCGATTTGCTGTATTGTGGAGGTTGCTGAAGCTTGGCTAAACCCAAAATGCGAACCTTTGGTGATCAAAGGCGCGGAGGCAAGCTGAAACTGACTGTGCTCAATCTGGTGACATTTCACAGCATGTGAAGGTCGAGCATTTTGTCAAGACGGACAGGACTCGATGGCCAAGCTGCCCATGTCACGTCAAGGTTTTACCTTCCGCGAGTAAGTCAAACAAGATGTTGACAAAACTCAGCGGAGGAGGGATAAGCAGGCAAATCAGAGGTTGTTATCTCGCTAAAAACAAAACAACAAAAACAATCTACCTGTATTTAAATATGCCCGGAAATTTGTCATAAGCAACCCCTTAAACAGACTCAATTCGACCTTATGTTGAAAGTAAAAACAAAATCAGGTTAAACAGAAATCAGAGACTCCTCAAAGCAGAACAATGAAGCGTTTAAACACCTAACGTTACGTTTTTGTGCAATCTAGCCGTGTGCACACGAGTTGTCGCTTCAACTTTTCCCATCGTATCGTTGTTGACAACTCAATGATTTTCATTCCGTAACCTTAAAAGCATTTCCTGCTGCCCTACATGCTGTTGCTGCTGTGCCGACATCATCGCGCAGGAGTGTTGCTTCAGGTGGTAGATGCTTCAAAGTCAGCCGGTGCACGTTTTGAATCTGACAAAATATCACACCTGTCATGACACTTTAATCTTTAGCCCACGTAGGGTTCAAACCTTGTTGGCGTTATCTGTAGCTGGCACTAATGCCGGCAGAAAGCCGCGTAGAGACGGAGCGGGATGTCCGGATTAATTAGTGAAAAGCCAAGCGTCATGTCTGATGCGATGACATCAGACAAGAGTCAGAATAAAGGCCAGACATCCAGTCAAGCAGACGAACCTAGGCTGTGTTTTTTTTTTTCCGAGTGAGATAAATTGAAGCCGACTGACCTTTTATCCCAGTCACATACTGACCGTGATGTGCACATCGCAAATCGTTTTGTTGTCGGAAACACACACCACAGAGTCAGTAGGAAAAAAAAAACAAATAACTGTTTGTTTCACCTCACTGACTCCACCCACCACCATCGAGGTACATATTTGAAATTTTAATCATTAGTCGTTTAGCTAGCTTTAGCGGTGGTTGTCGCTACAAAATTAGCTAAGAACGTTGAATTGTGTTGCCAATAATAGACGTTCTGTTCTGGAAGCAGATACATTGCAATTATTCGTTTTGTAAGTGTGAAATGATCCCAAATTTTGGACCTTCTCTGTATTTTACACATTCGAAGAACAGTGAGATGCTCCAATTCGGCCTCATTACTAAAATTCGGGTATTCCGTTTAAATAGTTTTGTCTCAAGCCTGTTTTTATTGCAAAGAACTTTTACTGTGAAGTACGTCTCAAAAATTGGGTCAAATGTGGTTCAGAATCTTGCTTTCTAATGAGGGAAAAGAGCGTTTCAAACTTCTCTGTTGCTGCATTTATTTTTTTTAATAGAGTTGCATCAAAGTATTTCATTCCCCTTGGCCTCTGTTGAATCCTCAATAGAGTTTTGTTCGTTATTTTTGTCTTCGGGTATTGTTTATCACTTGCTGTCAAATCTTTCGTTTCTCCAAATACATTTGAACAGTTTTTACCATGGCGTGAATAAAATCTCTCCCAAGAGTAACAATTTTGTCTGTCATATGTTATATAAAAAAAGACATCACACAAAATTAAAGACACAACAATTGGCAAGGACATCTCAGAAATTGGATGCTCTCTCTGACAACAAACTTTTTTCACCATAAAACTTAATCAAATGCATTCAGTTTATCCGCATTAAGTAAAGCAACCACCTGCATACATTATCTCCTGCAAAGTAATTAAAGCATACAAGCAAGGAAAATGAGGAGGCACGGACTCATTATGTGGCGGTCGTGGCCTAAAAGCAAGCTTGGTTAATATTTCAGGGGAATTTCCACTAATGCTTTCGAGACAGAATCATGTACAAAAAAAAAAAAACCCAAAAAAACACACACACACACTTAAGCTGCCAGCTAAGAAGGAAAGTCTATTTGGCCAAAGGCTTACAGAGTGACAATTATCTCCACGATGACAGCTGCTTATCATTGTTACTGCAAAGAAAAGAATTGGAGTTCTTCATTAAATGATTGTGAATGTCTCTCGCAAAACAATATTTGTGCGACTTTTCTTGCTGTAATCCTCAATTTCATTGTGAGAGGCCCTCGTGGAATTGTTTCCGTGTGAGGGGCTGTGGCACAAGATCCACCGTATAACCCTTCAGAACTATAAGTCAGTCAGTCTAAAATTCTGTAAAATATTTATAAAACACTAAAAGCACACGTGGACACTAACCCAACGAATGATGACGGCGATAAAAGCCATAGTATTTTGTGAGCTCGCCTGAAAGCACTGTAACTTTTTTAGGAAATACGTTCGGACCTCCAAATGGTCACTGACGGTTTTAGAAGCAGATTATGTGAAAAGACGGAGTGATATGCTGTGGCATGAAGGCACAGTGAGTTTCCGTTTGAAGAAGACCATCAACAGAAATGACATTCCGAAGATAATTATTTGTCTGAGGAGTTTCCAGCACAATTACAAATGGATAATGTTGAGTTGGTTCTGAAAAATACAATAACTGTCATTCTTGTTCGGAGTGGTAGCAGTTTCCACTATTTACAAAATTCGTGCGGTAGCATAATTTTCCAAACCCGCATCGTGTATTCCCATTGCACGCGTATGCAGTGAATCATTTCATATTCCTTAAATATTTCAGCTCTCTATCCGCAAAATAAAGTGTATATTGATCGCTTCCACATACACGCTGAAATAAACTGACATTTCTCTACGGGAGCAAATTTGTCACCACTGCTTGTATTAACCACCACGCCCGAGACGGATCCCAAAATCAAAGCACGGTATAATTAGTCACTCTTGGCTCGGTGTAGGAAAGGCCGGGAAGCGATGTGACTGAAGGATGTATCGATCCCTCGCAAAGGGAGCGGCGCAACGTCAGAGAGTCGTGATCAATCTTGTGAACCAACTTTCAATCTTTGCGGAAACCCGGGTGTGTTAGTGCGGGGAAACATTCCCTCTGCTGTACACACGCAACACACCTTTGTGTATGTGTGCAGGAGCAGGCACATTAACACTCCCAACAGCCTGCTATATGACTTGTCAGAAAGAGACAAATGTCTGTGTGACTAAAAGACTCCCAGGGGGAAGGGAGAAGAGGGGGAGGAGTTGTGGGGAGGTGGAAGGGCGCTTAGAGGTACCACAGCATCGGAAGCCTTCCTCATCCTACTAAACGCTTCAATTGGACGAACAGTGAGAGATTTTTAAAATGGCATCAAGGTGCCATTGAAAACGGCAAATGGCAAATATGAAGCGTTTACATACTACCGTGTGATCGTATCACAGGTGGTCGTCATCTGATAAGAAGGGGGAGATGCATATCAGCGGGAACTTTTCTGTGATATGCTGGAGCAGCAGGTGGAAGTTGCAGAGGCAGCAGTTCTTCTTGAAGTTTGTGTTATTACAAAAAGGAAGCAGGTTATGGCTAGGTGATGTGTCCACTGTGGTTTGTTTGTTGGCGAGAAGTATTGTGTATTGTGCCCAATTCTTTGTCGGAAGGATCAGTACTAAACTCAGGAAATGGAAGGAGGTTTCAAAGACCCAAATTAGTTTATTGTACAACTCTGCCCAAATCTTTTGTCACTCTAAAAATCGTCACTCCAAATGAGTGCGTTAAATGTCATCACAGCGCTCTTCCATTCCTTTTTACAATTTAGGTACTGTATCTGTCATAGCGCAAATTCCTATTAATTCCCATGATAGCATTGTTCGGCCCGTTCCGAAAACATTGAGGCACGCTAATGTGCTTGGAATTTCGACAGTTTGCATATAATAGAAAACGGATGCGGGAAAAAGGTGAGAAAGAAACCTGTAGTCATTGTGTGTGTGTGTGTCATGTTTGTTTATGTCTTGGATAGAATATTATTGTTGGCTCAGAGTTTGACGTGCGACTCGCATGACGTTACATATTAAGCTGCAGGGACACGCACACACACACACACGGCGGTGCAACTGTAGACGACTAATTGACAGGCTGTTGGGGACTGAGCATGCAGTCCGGGCAGCCAGTCACTTTCACGCTCCCACCCTCATCATTACCCACCGAAATCTGGGGGGGGGGGGGGGGGGGGGGGGGGGGGTGCACTGAACCTACTGGAGAAATGCTTGTCACTCTTTTACTTTTCTGCACATGGACACAGAACTGAGAGATATGTACAGAGTGTGTTTCTGCTGATAATAACACGCAGTTAACTTTCGACACCACACAGACCACATCGGCCCTGAGTTTTATCCGGCAATCATTTTTGATTTTTTTTGGGATGGCTGGTCCACATTTATAAGAAAAAATAAACAAGTAGTATTCGGCAAGGACGAGTGAGTACGATTGAACATCCTTGTGAGGATGCATTGATTGTTTTTTTTTTCTCTTATGCTTACTGGTGTGAATGATTCTCTGAACGATCTTTGCAAATTTGAGTACAAAAGTTGAACTGGGCTGAATCGAAGTTGCAAACCTGCTAACTTTGGGAAATTTGTAAACTAATTTCACATCAATGTGAGCATTCTGGGAGGAGTCGATCACTACGTTATAAAAACAAGCAAGCTCTTGTGCCAGTGTCATGACATGGCGCTGAAGGGACTCAGGATCATTGGTGTGTAATTTTAGTAAATTAGAGAAAAAACACAAAGTCATTGAAATGTTCTATTGCGGCAGTGCAACGTGGTCACTTTAAGGGGCAAGCATGAGCGAGAGAATTGAGAGTAATGTGTGCATGTGTGAGTTCCGATTATGTCTATTTATTGGACAACATCTACTTGAATGGAGGACAGTGCCTATATTGCTTTTCAATTAAAACGCAATAAATTAAAAATCTTCTAATTCATTATATTGTTTAAATAGAGTCCCACCTGTCATCAGACTTTCTTCAGAAAAGTTTTCATAAAAATGTGCTTCACTCTAAAGTTGCACTACAGCCCGCTGGTTCAAATTGGTATAATTTAGCACAATTTAGAAAACGCTTGACTCACTCTACAATGTGTGCTTTGGAGCAGGAAAAATAATCATAAAAAATATATATTTTTCGAATCTGAACATGGTGTGTGCAATGGTGTGTTCTCTGGACTATTTCCTTATGTTATTGATTTACTTGGAAAGAGGTTCTCTCACCATGATGAGAAAAAAAAGATGGAGGCCATACTATTAAACACCCAATTTTCAGTATATAAACAACAACACATGGAGAATAACAATATGTACCTTCAGTTCACTTCACAGACAGACGGAGCATCATAAATGTGAAATCGGAATTTAATAGATTACCTGGCAAAGTACCTCTTAGCTGTTTAGTTAGCTCCATGAATATATGCAGAAGGGATCTGTCCTTGCTGAGAGCAAAATCTAATAATGCATCAGCAAACACAACTAGGAGTCAGAGCAAACCAATCAAGAGCGCAGTCCAGAAAAAAAAAAAAAAAAAAAAGCCAAAGGGGCTTGCAGCTCATCTTTCTGACAGCTCCACACAATGATTTACAATTAAGCCATGTTAGAGTGGAAGAAAGGTATTCTATTTATTCAAGGGCTCGATGAATCAGCGTTATCTTGTGTGATTAAACCAAGTCAACAATGTAATCTGTAATTATAAAAAGAAGGAGGTATCACCTGTATTAAATGTGAATAGAAAGGGTAAAATACATCCATTTTGCATGCTAATATATTCCTTTGCATAAATTAGAGCAACTGGATAAATGTTTGCATACTGTGAGCTGTTTATTATTATATACATTTTGAATGGATGGACACTAATGGCTTCCTGTCACGAATATTTACCTTGAAAAAAAATGGAACGTAAACATTGGGACAAAAAAGCCGTTTGAATATATACGAACACAAGCAGTGACTTTACATACTGACGTTGGTTGCGAAATAAACTCAAATCTTATCGACCAGTGAAAATGCCCCAAAAATATTACAATCCCATTTTGTCATCAAGTGTCCCCCGAAAGCACCACAACCTTGCGGTTATAGCCGAAATGGAACATCTGGCGCAGCCATAATGATCAATAGGGAGAAAACACATTACAACAAGCCAATCCATGAAGTGGTTCCCCACGAGGGCACAAGTAATGGCTGAGGTGCGTTGGGTCTGTACATGTTTGGATGTGATTAATAGCGCATGGCCACTAATCATGACTTCCTTCTATTTCCAAGCTCATAACGAATGGCATGCAAGCTGTTTTTTGCAGGCAAACACGTTCCCGTGCTTTCTGCCCTCCTGACTACGCCACTGTCACACTTGAGCCACATCCCCAAGTCCAAAGTCGGACAAAGTGATTTGTCAGGCGTGGAAGCGGCAAATAGCCTGTAACAAATCTAAGCGACAGTCTCCGAAAATGCAGATAAATTTGATCACAAGGCTGACAGAGGCGAACAAGCAGTTTAGGGAACCGATGAAGTCACCCCGGAGTCCAAGAAATGCGAATAGACGTTTCTTTGACTGACATGTGACTGACATTTTGCTACATGACACACGTTCCAATTGGGAAAGAGACTCCTTATCAAATTTTAAAGCGATATTGTCACAACAAACTGCTTTTCCTCTCCTGCGAGGGGTCACGCTACCTGTTGGTACATCTAAAACACCTGCGACGCTAAGTAATCCTCATTTAGAAATGTAAGTACATGAGTAAGGAAAAAAGAAGCCACTGAATTATTTGTGTGTTATTTGAAAAAATAAATTAAAGGCGGCGCACTGCCTTTGCGGTATCAATGTTGAACACACGCCTTGACACGAGCGCTTTATCAACACCAAAGCAATTTGCATATTCCGAAAAAGGGAACTCCATCTCCTGTGAGGATGGTGTGTTTAATAACTACTGTGGAAAACAAGAAACTCTCCCTCTCTCTCAAACACACTCACGCCCGTTCGCACAGAGATTGTTTCATGCCTTTTAGTCAATCTGGCTAATGCAAAAATCATGTATATCGGTCTTGAAATATTTAAACTCAACAGCAGTGCGATTGAAATACAACGGTGAAGATGCATTACTCTCCTCACTGAAGGGAGAGAGAGAGAGAGCGAGAGCAACAGGGAGGAAAAACACCCGACAAGGCTATTTTTGACGACGAGAGTGCACAGCACCGCACCGTCTTTGAGGCAGCACCAGAGAAAAGGTTTGTTGGGGGGAAAAGTGCGCCTATCACGTAGACGCTATCTTTTTTGTTTTGGTCTTTTGATGGCAGATATTTGTCACAGTTGACGGCGGCATCGAGTGAAGCGTTCAACTTAGTGAGGGGAGAGGTGGCTCACTGATGGAGCTTGAGTCATGCATCTTGTATGAAGAAACAGATCATGAAAACCACGTGTACCTTGGAGATGACAATACGCAAGCATGCACATACACGAGTCATGTCGACCTTTCCTTCCATGTCAACTTGTTTTTTATGAAAGCTTTTAAATTTACTTCAGTTGAGCTGATGCAGTGATGTAATGAACAAAGCCTAACATGAACCCTAACTAACGGTGATCCCTACCCGGGCCCAAGAAGGCGGGAGAACTTTTGAGAAACTTTTGCACTCACCACAGTGAAGTCCTCAGCTGAGCAGTTCTGCCCGCTGAAGTTGCAGCTCATGAGCATCTCGTCCAGCTGGTGTCCGGTCCTGTTGAATATGTCCTGCATGTCTGGAGCAGGGTACATCAAATCGGTGGGTTTGTGCCCGTCCCTGTTTTTGGGGGGCAGTCCCGTCAGATTAGCCAGGTGGTAGATATCGGCATCGGTGAGTGCGGAGAAGCGAAAGCGGTTGATGTTGCAGATGGTCACGGCGGGGAAAACCATCTCCGGGCTGGCTTCTTCGTTCAGGGCTGTGACGTGAGGATGCTCCAGGTAGGAGATGGCACATTTTGCTGCCTGGTAAACAAAGAGTGCCAGTGAAGTGAGGAAAGCAAGAGCCCACAGAGTCTGCCGGATACCCAGCCGTCCAGAGACAAAGATGTGATTAATCCCGTGTAGGGAGCAGGAGTTTGCAAACCCGGCCAAGTCCTTGGCCGGAGGTGCGCAGCTCTCCTCGATCAGACTCTCCTTGTCCCCATCCTGCTTGCTTTTCTGCTTCTCATCCTCCTCTGCAAACTTGATTTTGCAAACAAATTCGATAGGCATGGGGGCAGCCAGGTCTGCGATTGTTTTTTTTTCTTTCTCTTTTTTTTAAAAACAGCAGCTGTCACCTTCTCGGACTTCCTTGGCGTTGGTACTCCGAGCAAGAAAGAACTCCGGGAAGAAGAGAGGATCGGAGAAGAGTTTGCTGCTGCTGCTGCCGATGCTTCCTGCGCTGTGAATGATAGTGCTGCTGCTGCTGCCTCTACCACAGCTCCTTGTGACCAGAGCGCTGCTGCTCCTGCTGCTCCTGCGGCGCTTTGCTCTCAAAGCTTGTCTCACCACTTGATCAGCTCACACGCTCCCGCTTATCTGTCGTAATACAGCTGTCAACAACAACAACAAAAAGATTGATAAAATAAACACCTTGAACTGACGTGAATAAATTCAGAACAGCAAGTCAGGGCTAAAATAAGAACAGAGTGCTTAATAATTCATAAGAAGGTAGCGTGGTGATTATTTCCCCTTCAGTGCAAGTTGCAAGTTGCTGTGGTCATCCATGTGATGCCGACAGATAGCCCCCCCCGCCCTCCCCCATCTCACGCTCGCACGCCTAATCACCTTGTTCTTCCTCTTTATGACAAGAACAAAAGGTACTGTCGAATATTGCCCCAAGCGTTCAATGTTTGATTTGAATTATACGTAAGTGCCCCAATAAATCACGACTTACTTGAGTCTATAAAAAATAAAGATCTAATTACCTCTGCCAAGCATCAAAGTGAGAAATTGTTTGGTTTGTTAACACCCAGACAAGAAAGAGAATTTTAAACTGAAATTTTACATTTTTTTTAAATTTCGAATAAGACCCACAGTTTACCTTGGGCGTAAATGTGTTCATTTTTGCGGTGAGTGATATGAATCGAACGTGTTTTGTTGACGGGAGAAAGTAACATGATATTCGTCATATTTAAAATTGTGAGTGACTCTGTTGTACAGGTATGTAATGTGGATATTCTGAATGTTTCAGAAACCGGAATTCTGACCTTTACCAGAATATTGACTGCATGTAAACGTAGTCTCTGTCTTCCCAGTCAGAGGCGCCAGAGTTTGCTCTGTCACTCCGAGAGTATTGTGCTCTGAATAACCAAACCGTTCCAAACAGTCCGGAATGCAGCAGAGCACATTCGGATATTTTCATATACACTTAAAGTATTGATCTGCCAATACAAATCATTTAAAAAAATATATACTATTTATGTCTCAGTGCTGTTAATGGCACTTTTTCCAAGATGGCAAACTAAATTATGCAAATGTCAGGGATGGAGGCGAGAGCCATAATGCGCGCGCTTTCCTTTGAGATGCTATTAGTCATGCGGGTCACATCGCGAGGGGCTGTGACCGCAAGAGAGAAGTCCCATTTAAATGTGAATTAAACCATTTTACCACTGCTGCTGATGTCAGATCAGAATTTGAAGGGCAGAGGGTTACCACAAATCTATAAAGGTCGCTAAAGAAACCTGTGCCAAGTGGCTTGACATGCTTTTGGTCAAGTCTTGCGAGTGACCCTTCACGGTTGAGCGGTAACAAAAAGTGGATTGTTGTGTGTGTGTCTATATATATATATATATATATATATATATATATAGCACTAGAGGGAGTCCGCACACTTGTTGCCCGTTTTTATTCTTTGCACATTTATATGGGATGATAAATCTGTCATCTTATCAGTACACATAACTGTTATTTTCATCCTGTGTCACTGTCGTCAATGTCTATTGTTTTCAGCAAAAACCCCCATAGCAACTTTATATGCGATAAAAACGCTGTTATTTTAGTGTGTTATGGATATTGTAAAGCGCAAGGTGACCATGTTTCAGCTCTGCCTCTGGCAGCAGGCACGGGAGGTCTCGCTACCACAGTTTTTTTATGTGGCTATTCCCACAAGATGCTGGGCTTATTTACAGTAGCACAGAGGGAACCAGAGCTCAGTGTACTTGCCATGGCTGAATATCACGTGAAAATGAGAACATACAGGCACATCTGGCACACAAACACCTGAAGGACTCACATAATGGATGACATTCTGTGTGTGCAACCCACTTTTTTCTTTTTTTGTTGAGGCCCCACAATGACACTGAATGGAAGAAATTGTACACGCTAATTTTTCATTTATTTATTTTTTAAAGATGCTGCATCCTTCTTATGTATCTTTAGTCTGAATACTGCAATTCCACGGGGGCTTACAATTTTTCATTTTGATGTGCAAGTATCAGCTCTGAATGTGGACAAAGTAAAACTGCTCATCTTGGTCCATTTATCAAGGAATGAAATAAAAAAGAACATAGGAGTGGAAGATAAGTATGGATTATATGCTCCCGAGAGAAACAGCTGATTATCATCTTGTTCAAAGTGCGCTGTCTATTTGACGTGTGCGTTTAATTGCCGCAGTGCAGCTCTCTTGCTTAAGCTAGGACTAAGTCGACACATGGCTTGCATGATCAGTCATTATTTCCATCCATCCATTTCTTCATCCCTCCCTCCCATCCGTACCATACCATACCCCAGTGAACCTTGGAGGACTAATCATTATGCTATTATAATCTATTTGGTAGATATTTTAGCTTGACAACATTTCACTATTTTTTTAGACATCCTTTTGAGAGCGTGCTCCAGTGAGTTGCCATTATTTGTTTTTGTTTTCTTTGTTTTTGGATCCATAAAGCTTGTGAAACATGACAGCTCTGTTTCAAATTACCAAGAAACGGCAGCTAACTCAATTCCCTATTTTGTTTAAACCACCACTGTAGTGTGGGTGTTTTGAAATGATATTTTCAAATAGCAAGAAAGAAATGTCGGATGAGCAAAAAAAAAAAGAAAAAAAGCAGCTTTGAATAAAAGTCTTTGCGTTTTTACCAGGGGAAATGACACCCAGCAATACAAAGACTAAAAAAAAAACAATAACATGTCATAAAATTATTTTGCATTAATGTGCTGAACGCTGAACAAGACCAAATTCTCTCATTAGTAGTTGTTGTTGCTGGACAGCAAATGTCTTTGTGAACATAAACATACTCGGAACAAATGTCATCAAAAGTTGGGCAGAAAACAAATTTTCACATCCTCGCAAATAAACAAAACGATTATGTTCTTAAGATGAAATGTTTTCCATTTACGGACCAGATGCACTAAATAAACTTCAATTGATTGCAGACCAGATGTGGTAGATAAACAATACATCGGAAAAAATAAAATCTCTACCAGCTATAAAATAATGTCACTTGTTAGCCAAACTTGTTGAGCACGTCCCGCAAACAAGCCACTAAGTTTTACTGTATGTATTCATTTATCTGTCCATGTCGTAATATAGTTGCAATAATTTAAAACGCATTAAAATGAATCTGAACTGGTGTTTTTTATTTCCGTAACGCGTATCCACGTGTCTCATTTTCGGCGTGAAATTGCTTTCCGCTCTTTACGATTCAGTTAGAAAGGTGCAGCCGTGAGATAGGCCTTCACTCCGATGCATTTGGCACACAACTATGATACATTTGCGACGCAATCAGCTCAACTTTTCCGACCTGCCGGCGTGCGGCTTCTATTTGACAGATATTAATGTGGTGAAAACAAATAATGACGACGTAACGCAACGGAGGACGCTGCTGCCTCAGCACTAACACATGCGGGTATCAGTGGTCAACAGAAAGCCTCGCTATGTTCAGCCAAGGGAAATGTCAAATTTGCATAAAAGCCACTAAATATTGTATTTCTTGTTGTTCTCTGTGCCCCGTGTTACAATGAAGGCGGTTGTGTCGACTGCAGAGCACAGGCTGATATTTGCTCTTTTTTTTTTTCGTCTTCAAGCAAACACCATAGGTCACAGCTCGGTGAAAGGAACATTTAAATTGTGGTGTTAGCATTTAATAAGGAAATGCACTGAATGTTTCTGAGGCCCTGTGCACAGCAGGCAATGTGGTCCAATGGGGCCTAAATATCCAAATATAGATACTCAGACTATAATTAAATTATTTCAAATTTTGAAAATACCTATAGTGAAAAAAGTGAAATGTGGAGAGCCTCTGAAATAGCCATATTGTAGCCACTATTTATTGAATATATTGTTTAAATATGTATTTGTATTTGCTTTTGTTTATTAAATAGCCACATTGTAGCCACTATTTATTGAATACATTGTGTAAATATGAATTTGTATTTGCTTTTGTTTATTTTTTTCATCCCCGCTGTCAGCAAACATTGCATAATTGGCTTTGTTTCATGTCACACTCACGGTGGCTCAGCTGGAACATGCTGTTGATGGATGTTCTGCGATATAGATCAGTTTTCACATTTGGGGTCGTCAGTCTTGACTGTTTTCTGAGCAGCTCAAGAAAGAAGAAAAAAAAATTACTTGACACACCCAACACTACAGTAAAATTGTGTTTCAGACGGACCTCATAATCAAGCCCTTTTTGATTTTGATTGCGCCACAGAAAAAAAAAAACAAAACTCAAATTGGCCAAGATTGTTACTATGTGCGTACACAGCTTCAGCATCTCCATTCTGCTTTCAGCCAGCCCTTTTCTAACAAGCACATTTTGAAAAGGCTCCACTTGAGTGGAATTATAGTCCGGTCGGTCAACTCATTAGAAATGCAAGGAGCGAGCTTGAAATTTTGTTTACACCGAATGATCAAGCTGCGGGAGGGCGGTATGACCGCAGGTGTTGAGACAGAAGGATCAAAGGAAGACACTGAATGTGGACACACACGGCGTTCAAATGCGTGTGTGATGTTGAGCTGGGTTGAATCGACTGAGTGCAGACATCCAGTCACCACTTCATTTTAACTGTAGAACATTTGACTGGCGCTTTCATCTCAATGGAAGTGCTGAAATGACTTGGGAGGTAACGTATCAGCTTGCTGAGATTGGACACGCTTTGGCTCAGTGGTTTAGTTCAGCTTTTGAGAGCATGCATTTTTGCAACCATACTCTAATAGCAGATGAAAGTCAGAAGCTTCCACTTCCTAATGAGAGCTTTCATTATGGCTTCTCTAACTCCTGTAGGACTTTATGTGGATTCATTCTCTCCATATGTAAGAACACACAGCCCAAAGGAAAGTGAAAGCTATCAGAGCTTGAGAAGCGGACTGAGGAATTGCCGTGCTTTGCACATGAGTGCAAAGAGCAGGGTTCAATGATTTTAGATTGCTCCGAGCGTCGTGTCTCTTCAAGTCAGCAGCCTACTGTATGCAACAAAGTCACATTTTCACCGCTCAATGTTAATAATTAAATCAGTCAAGAAAAGTAAATAATGCGACCACCGCATCATTTGCTATCAGTGGGCAACAAACGACGGAGTACGCAAGATTAGGGAATGTGAATAACGCTAAATTGGTCGTGGGGTTTTGTCGGTTGCTACGCGGTGTTTGCTAATTGGTTCAAGCGGATTGTTTAAAAGGGTAAATGTGGAGCTGTGTACAACCGCAGTAATTTCATGTTTGGCACAAAAGAGATGTTCCTGGTCTCTATGGGGGTCTTCAGGGAATCAATGGATGCTGATCAAGGGCAAATATAATGCATAATTTGATGAGTGCATGAAATACATTCTGGTGGTTTGCTTTGATTCAGCATTTAAAACAAACTTTTCACTGCCAGGGCAGTTATTTAAAATGCAATCGTTGATTACATGGTAGTGTTTTTTTGTGTACTCTAATGTGACCGACCATACAAAGTTTGGTTAAAAAACAAAATAAAACAGACCAGTGAACTTCTAGAAAATTCTATTTGCACCAACCTTAGTAGATCTCCTTCCTTCATATTCATATCATTGTTCAAAACCAGGCCCATTTTCATTCTAGCCGTACGAGCAAAAGCACAAAGTCTGCTCCATTATTCAATCGATGAAAGTGAATGCAAGCAAGAGGAAAATGGTCTCCTGTTTTCTGTGTCCAATGTCAGTCAGTAAGAGGTAAGTGTTTATGTGCATTTTAATCTCAATGCATTTAATGCAATAGATGTTTAATTCAATCCTGACTTGATAAGGGCACACCTAATTCTTAATGCTGTTAATTTCATCAGATTTTTTTCTGCTTTGCTAAATCAAAACATGGGGGGGGGGGGTAATATTGATCTAATGCTGAATGTTAAAAAGTTGCCTGCTGTCAAAGGGCATCCAATAATCAACTTAGCAAAATAGCATAAATCGGGTTTTAAAGTGAAGGTCACTGCAGAGAAGCAAAAGTGAGGCAAAAATTAGTAAGTTGATACACACTGGGCCTTTGCGACGACGATCAATGGCTGGAATATCTCATCTGCTTGGTTTGTTTTTATGAAAGTGTCTTTTTTTACAGTCTTGCTGTACAAACCTTTTTCAAGTCCCAATTAAATGCAGTTATGGAGTCATTTGCAAAGTCATTTATCCAAACCCAATTCACATATCCAGAGTGCCTATCGTTTTCAAGTCAAGTTACGACCTATTAATATTTTGGTGTCTCAATGCTTGCAAAGTGACATTTAATCCCGGACAGTAGAATTTATTTTTGATTCTACCTAGCGCCTCTCAGCATTGGACAGATGGAATGGAGCGAATGGGGTAAGAAGCCTTGAAGGTAATGCCGACCCCTTTCCCCTCCCCATCAGCTGCACCAACAACATGCCACTCGCATCATGGGCCCGACCCATCGTGGACGCTGACAGAAGCTCACCTGCCCTGCAGCCCCCAGAACAACAGACTTTGCTCCTCTGCCAGCTGGACAACAGCCTGCACCATAAACCCCTTCTGGATAGCCGTTCTTAAAAAATACTGTACATTTCTTCATCTTACTTTCATCGGAAGGAAACCTTGCATCTATAAAACCATCAGTTTTCAGGAAATCTGAGAAAATGGCTTGCATCAGCAAAAAAGTATTTTCAACATGTTATATTGATCAGTACTTTGTAAAAACAACACCCACTTGGCAACTGGCCAGTCGTAGCAATTTGCAAAAAAAAAATCTTAACAATTTTGGATGGAGCAGGCTATCTGAACATTTTGCTTCATTGGAATGCTAGCTTAGTATTGTTAGCGCTGCAGTTTTGTTGAAGCTGGATATGCATTTTTTTGACTACAGCCTTTCATAATTGCATGCCATTATGAATGAAAATGTTTTAGAATCGGGCTTGTGGATGTTAGTGAGGGGCAAAAAAGTGACGTAAGGAAACATTCAAATCAGGCAAGCAGTTTTAACACTGCTCACAACCCTTGAAATATTCGACCCTCCATATATAAAACGCTGTACAGTCAGTGACGTAAGCATATACCTTGATGTCTTTGTGACTTTTTTTTTTTTTTTTTTTTTTTGCTACCGCTGACTCCCAAAATAGTCGCAAGCTCTCCTCTTAAGCAGTGAGTGCTTTGTTGCTAAAGTCAGCCACTATGTCCAACAGTGGGTTATCCGCTGGTCAAGTTCCAGCCAAGAATCAATACCAGAGCAAAGAGGTTAAACCGCAAAAGGCTGTCAGAGGAGCTGCATCTTGTTATTCCCACTTTAAATCCAGCCTTTGCTGTGAATGTAAATGTAATATACAAGCGCGAGGCATGTGCAAGGTTCCCGCGGCATGATTTAGAAACAGGACAGGAAGACACCTTATCCCGGCACACTGATGAAGGTCACAGCCTATGACAGCTCTTCATTCAACTGAAGGAAGTGCCTTTGGCATGGTGTGGTTGTCTGAAACTCTTTACCATCAGCCTGCTTCACTGCTCTCCTGTCACCAGAACTAAATCTCCACTTGCCATTGCTACCACTGTGAATTTGTGTTTAGGTGATCTGAGGTGAGTTTTGCAAATAGCATAGATAATTTGTGCGTGCAGTCAAAATGTGTCATGCATAAGAAATTATTTTTCGGACTGATGAACGTCAAAACATTATTTTGCCGGGCAAGAGATAGTCAGCTGCTGATGATTTTTTTGGGGGGGGGTGAAAATCTGTTTACATGATTGCACTTCACTTTTCGCTTCACACAACAACAGCTATTTAAAAAAATAGCAAATAGAATACAATCGTTGTCATCTATAAAGATATTTATGTGAAAAGTAAAATCTTTCAAATGACGGACGACAAACGTGTCGAGTGGGCCAACGCTAAGAGGACACATTTGCATAATTCCAACGAAATGACTAAATTAATAGCTTGTATAAAGATTGTTCACTGTGGCAATATCGGGACAATAGATGTGCCTCATCATTTCGTACGGTACACACCGCATGCAAATGGCATCGTATATGGGGGGGGGATAATGCACTAATAAAGCAGCAGTCCCGAGGTGATAACAGACTACATTATCATCTGTTAAAGTGGGACAGCTTGGAAAATGTGGTTCTTCATTCTTTAATAGACCTGCATTCAGGGGTCTGGGTAAAGCAAAGCAGACCAGAAAAATGAAGATTGATATTTTCTGTGGGGCAACATGTGTGCTAGGTAGCAGGGAGGTCCTGGGTTTAATCTCAGCTGAGGTATTTGCTTGTGAAGGTTTTCTCCAGGAAGACTAGCTAGAGGCACTGACAGTTTTAATGGATATGGCAAAAAAAAAAAAAATTTTGTAAAATTTAAAACTCTCCTTATGAAACTGCGAATTTGTTCTGATTTTGCTTGTCTTGCTAGAATTGAACTCCAACTGTTGAAAATTGCCATCATGGGAAAACAGTCGCTATTGGCATAATATGTAATTAATTTATTCCGAGTCTAAACAGTGTTATTTTCTCTAGCCTTTATCGGTGGTGCAGCTAGTGGACATCAAGGAGGTCTCGGATGGATGATGAAAATCCCAAAGGTCGTCCCTGACGTAAGATATTAGCGGCTGAATAAATCATGTAATGTTGCTGTATCATCCCTGCCTTGATCAATTTCGCCTAATCAATACATCAGTCCTCAGGCATGATATCAGCGAGACAGTAGTGCTGGCACCTGGTCATTAGCATCAGGTGAATTATTGGCTGACAAAAATGCTCACTGGGGGCAATTGTACTCGGGGCGCTGAGGAGCATAAATATTTCAAAATGACCACTCAATAATGAAATTGTAGTCATTCCAAAGGGCTATTTGGGAAGTTGGTGTCAGCCATCTGCTGTGTGGAAACTGTCCTTGAATAAGACGCAATTGTAGATTTTCCTTTTGAACCCAGCGCTGCAACCTGTTTTCTTCAGCTGGGTATGAATGTGAGTCAATGCTTATTTCGTTCTATGCGGCAAAGATGAACGATTGCAGGGCCTTAAGTTTAGAACAAAATTGCTGATAAATTCATTTGACACTTGCTGGGTGCAGGCAAATAACATGACGTGTGTTGAAATGAAAAAGAGGATTCGGTTTATTGTTACACAACTATGGCTGGGAATACCTATTGCAAAAACTAAAGCTTTTTTTTTTTTATACACGTCATTGGATGATTTCTCTCGCAATGCAGCTTGCTAAGAATCGTCGTCACATGTCAAGCTGTCCGGATTGTCTTTTTTTGCATCCTACTCCCCCCCACATTTTTAATCCTCTTTCTTTGGCCCTGCTGCCTTGGTCTGAAAAATTGTCCCTTGGCTATTTCTTCCGTAATTGCAGATACAAATGACGCACGGGTGAGGCATGATTGCTGGTTGAATCATTCCTAATCTGAGTCTGACTCAGGTTTTTTGACAAATTAACATTATGCATAGTTAGTCCAATTGGACATGCCGGAACAACAACTTTTGTATCACATGATAAATCATATCCAGTTGTGGTTCTTGAGTTGGGAATGGTATAAAAAAAAAAAAAGTAATGCAAATGCATCAAAGAGCAAAATATGTTTTTGTGGGTTGTCTGGTTAAAAGTGCTTCAGGGGATTGACTGATTAATTGATTGATTGATCGATTAATTGGTTATTGGAGAAGATAAGCAGTACAGAAGATCTATGGATGGATGGATGGATAAATGAAGAATTCGATTTGTTGGCAACGGCACTTCTGCTTGCAAACTCTAACTTTCTCTAAATTATTAAGATCCAGTCCAGCATAATCCTCACTCTTGAAAAGAAATAAAAGGCTTGTGTTCAAGCGTGCGTGTGTGAGATGGATTACTCTTAACTCTAAAAAGTACATAAAGTACATCGGAAATATGAATCACTGTGAAAGGCTACTGCTGGGGTAAACACGAGAAAAAAAATCCAAGTTAAATTGAGGGTAGCAATAAGGCAACATTACACAGCGAGCCGACTTATACATCATCCAAATCTGTATATATCAGTGCGCGGATAAAGCTATGATTAGAAAACAGCATGTTTTACAGCATATCTGTTAAATATTGCATGCTGAAAAAGTAGCCCGTCTCAGATGTCCTTCGGGAGTCTCGGTACAATACAAAGTTGTTTACGCTGAGCCGGATTTGCTTAAGATTCAACGTATTGCTGCGCTATTACTTAAAGCTCCCTCGGGGCATTATTGCGAATATGAACATGGCGGACCATTGAAAGAGTATTACATTTATTAAGAAAAGGCATCAAAGAGTTGGCCTCATCCTTGGGTTGTTTCTAATTTAGATTGCTGCTTTCGATATGGCGGAAGAAATGAATAAGCTCCGCACTGATTGGTGGGTGGGGTCGGGTTTGATATCAGTGGGAGTGATAAACGTGACTTTTTCCAATATGTTGCAGCTCTACTTTAAAATGATTAGCGTTATGATGGATGGCATTTTTGAGTGTCATCCGTGCCAAGTGTGGTTTTTTTTTTTTTTTTTTTAAATCAAAATATGGTCGCCCGAAGCTAGCTAGCTAGATATGCATTTCTGGTTCCAGGTAACATGATCAAAAATTTCGCACCAGGAAGTTATGCCCATCCGATTTATCATTTCACATAAAACATTCGAGTTTTCAGTCAGGGTGCTTAATTGACATACCAGGCCACCGGAATGCAAGTTCCCATTTTACATGCTTATTATTACTGCCTCATAGTGAGATTGTGTGTTTTATTTCTCAACGCCCCCGTCAGTTACCAAATATAGTTCCTCGCTCGTACGGAGTCCCGTGACAAGGCTTCAACATGAACAAATCAGGCGGGAGTAGGAGGAGAAAACATATTTGAAGAGACATATATATAGATCATCTTCTGTTCTCCAGATATATCTGGTAGAGAGTAGTTTATCCTGTAAAGGTCATTTTTTAGATCGACTGCAGCTCTAATAAGCTCCAAGCAATATAGAATAGTGTGTAACCTTTGATGGTGTTTTTTGACTTCATCCCATTTAGCTGTCTCTGTGGCCATTTATTACTCAGGTACCTCCTGTTGTGCCGGGTAATTACAATTAATTAGCCAGAGAATTGGGTGGATTCTATCACTGATTGCCCCCGTTGCTTTGTGTCTACCTGCCGTAACAGCGTTTTCTGACTGCGCTCATGCTGTGAGTCCATCAAATCCAGACAAGCCTGACCTTCGGCAAGGTGTTGTGGGTCCTGGACTGGCCTTGATCAGAGCATTGGGAAGGAGTCAGACCAGACCAGAAGGGATATCACAACGGCCCATCTGCCTCTCCAGATCTCTCTCATCATTGTAGTCATCAGCGGGACAGAGATTTAGGGGGAGAAAAGTGCCAGAAGCTCTGAAAATGATGCTTTTCTATGTAGTTGCGATCGGAAGGACTGTGAGGTCACATTCAAGAGCGTGATCCAATATGAAAAGAAAAAATAGAAAGAAGGAGAGTCATTGGCTATGTGGCGTTTTTTTTCTTTTGTTTAGCGCGTCTGCCTCACAGCTCTTTGAATCTCAGCTTGGGCCTTCCTGTGTGGCATTTGCACCTTCTCTGTGTGCTTGTGTGAGGTTTCCAAGTGTACTTTGGTAACACAAGTTGGGGTTGGCACTGCATCATAGGAAAATTGCTCATAGTATGGTTTGGTTAATTCAGTCAGAAATACAGATTGGTTGATAACATTGTGTTTGGAAATTAATGGAAGAGTGCGACCCGAAAAGGCGACTTTTGCGACCCTGTTAAGTCTGCAACCTGGCTCTGGCTATTTCCTGGGAAATATAATGGGAAGATTATCCAACAGCATAAAAAAATTCATCTCATCATTTCCCGTCAGGCCATTAATAGGACTGAGACACATTTAAATTTAACATTTTGTCCTGTGGAGTTGATGTGGGTGGCTTTTGTCAATTATTGGGTAAAATGGCAGACTTGAGGGTCCTTCGATGAGAACAATGACACAGACGGTCAGTAAATGACTCGAGTCCATCTGCATTTACGTGAAAAACTGTGTAGGAAGTACAATCAGCGCCTAATTACATTTAATTTCTATTCCGGATGTAAAACAAGAGGTTAACATAATATCACTTAACCATCTTCACGGTTCACTGGTGCCAAATGACGAGGCTAATGAAAGCCACTCTAATGCTACCTGGCTGCTCTTTTTTTTTCTTCCAGAGACAAGGCACTCTTGAAAATCCAATTTTCTGTGCGCTTGGTTTCTTTTCTATGTCTAGTCACTTGTCATGTCTTTCGTCAAAGAGATTATTATTCCGTTTTCTTGCCTCTCTCTGAATCTATCATTTACAACGGGTACAATCCTAGGATGGGGCAAATCCTTTCTACTTGAGCTGTCCTTATGTGTCAGTGGAAAGTGTTAAGCAGTACAAAAAAGCATTTGAGGGGGTTTTGAAATAAGTTCCAGCTTGGAGGGTTAGAATATTTGAATGTAAGTGCTTTGGGATCAAATGTTTTGGGAAGCAAGCAAGCGACAAAGTCTACTTCGAAAAAATACATCACACAAGATAAGGATTTCATTTCTTTGAGCTCTGTTTCAAGGAAATCAACCTGAGCCTACCGTCATTGTTGACAGAATTTCATCTGCAACAAATCAATACAGCTATCCTTTTTGATGAAACGGGATTACTTAAATCTACCTAAGAATTTCTGAAATAAACAAGCACACAAGCAAACAAACTAAAAGAGCTCGTGTTGACTTTTGGAATCGTGAGGCATCGCTGGGTCACCCTGCCCACAAAATCAAGATGTGTAAAAAAAAAAAAACTACAAACACGTCCACTTGTGCTCTTGTTAGAAACGTTGAAAATAAACATCTTCTCCAAGATGACCTCTGTCGACCCAGTTTTTGTGGGAAGCTCCAGTTTTCAAGTCAAAGTCATGCCAGATAAGCACTAGTGCATTTTAATCCCTATTCTGCTGACTGGGACATCTTGTCAAATAACTGCCGTTCACCTCCTCTCTTTGTAGAAGGGATTTCCTTATATGAGCGCATATCCCCAAGACCTCAGATCCACCCGTATTGTACAGGTCCATTGTGTCAAGTTTAAGCTATAACTCAAAATAGCCTTCAAAGTCCAAGGCAGCATATTCCTCATCTCAGCACCGACCAATCCATATCCGTATCTTTTTATTTCCCCTAGTATGTCCTTTTCCAGCCCATATTTATAATAACAGTCAATGCCTACTTTGGTTTAATCTCAGAAACCAATTAACTTCTAACAATATAAATTCCGGTTCTTGGGTTTCCAAGACAACAAATAATGAAAATTTGATGCTGCAGATGCATCGTTTCCTGCGTTTTATTTTTGGACGGGTAATTTGTTATATATATTAAAAAAAAAAAAATTGTATATAGAAATTTCAGCCTGACATGGTCAAGACAGGCTGGCTTGCTACGTGGGTGGATTCCTGTAATGAACCTCATTAGCCTTACCTTGCTCTTCTCACCTGCTTTCAAAGGAAGTGAGAGGGAGCCTTGTTAATATGTGCGGGTCAAAGTTTGGATTGCAATACACACGAGACGGTACGACTAATCAAAGCCTTTAATTTTTTTTTTTTTAAGTTTTTGTAAAGATGACACGTTTCAGCTTTTTGGTGCTGCTGACTTTTAGGTGACACTGGTGTTCTCCCTCAGGCAAGGAATCTCCAGTGTCAAAAAAAAAAAAGACAGTATTACTTCATACAATGCATTGGAAAATTCTTGTTCTGCACCAAATACGCCCACAGAATATTTCTTCTGCCGCACAGGTTTTAATGATAGTTTGTACCAGAGCTGTGTAAAAAAAAAAATGTGCCTATGTTTTTTCATGAAATAAAAAAGTACATTACACGGATAAGCATGGAGCTCACCTGAGGAGTTCAGTTCCAACTCTGTGATGGTCTGAATGTAAATGGCCAACAGGTTTAGGGTACACCTTGCCGCTCATCCAAAATCCCTGCAACCTTGATCTGAATAAAGCAGAACAGAAAATAAATGACATTGGTTTTCTAATTCCTACTCGTTTTCTAATTTGTTGATACATAACTAGGAATAAAAAATAACTAGAAAATGCAATATAGGTATAGTTTACATACTAATTGTGAAATGCATTAATACAAAAACTATTCACACTTATTTCCTAAAATAAAAATAATTTTTCATCACTTATCTTATTTGTCATTACTTTCCATATAGATTACCCCAGAAACATCGCACTGATTTTTCCTCTTCTGTCTGTGTGAATGAATCATAAGTGTGTGGATATTTAATACCATTCCGAAAATAAATGAGATGCTTTCGCTAGAGCCCACAGCACATCTTTTTCCTCGGAATGTAATGAGAATATGTGATGAATGGCAATTAACATTTAAAAGAGGAGCGCACCTCAATGGTAATGGCTATGATGCCTCGCCTCTGTGTGACTTGGCACATTGCAAATATTTAACAAGGTCCTCAATGGATGAATGCAAAGTGGCTGATAGAATTTCATACCGGGAGGGGAGCGAGAGTTGCATCTGAATTTGCTCCTCGGTTATGTCTTCATAATGAGGGTGGCTATGCGACTGCACTAACAAGCTGAGATGCAAATGTTTAAATATCATGTACATCACAGAACATATGCAGTAAAAACAAACAAGAAAATGAAAATACAGGTGGAGAAAATATTTTCCGTGCGCATTTTCAAAAGTTCTAAGCAATGAATGTTTGGATACTTTGACTATGAGATGTTTTTTTAAGGCTCCGTCAAAGCAGGAGGCCCTACTTTGAAAATCTGGACCACTCGCATCTGTCTACTTTGACAGAAGCATTTCCAGGCGAGCTCGTTCCCACGTCAGCCGTGGCTCTTTGATGTCAACGGGGAGGATTACTTCAGCAAAAACGCAAAGTTCTTAGAAGAGGGCGGAAAAGATTCGCGGCCCGCTGTCCTCCATTGCTTCTTTGTCAAGGACATTTGCTCTTTCCGACTACCCAATCAATCAGGACCCTGCCGGGTGAGGGAGCCTCCTTGTCCCTGTCACAACACGAGATTGGACTGGCTGCAGTGCTAACAGACTGTCAAGATCCACCTGACAAAAAGGACTAAAAAAAAAGAAAAAAAAAGCAGCTATGCTCGTGAAAAAGTACTTTTTTGACAGTGGCTTTGACACATTCTTTAAGACTCATCCTGTAAGGTGAATTCAGAAATGTGTTTCTCAATACATTATACATGTTTGAAGAAAAATGTTGTAGAACTGAATTATTGCAATAGCTTTAAACTGTTTTTTGTTTTTTTACGATTTGAGTTTTTGGGCATTGTCTCACGAGCCACCGCTGGTGTGTTTGCTTTAGAGTGCCTTGTTGTTGGCCGTGAGCGCAGGGAGAGTTTAGTAGCGTGATTAGGAAAAACAAAAAGCCAGGAAGCTTCACACTAGCATGGCCACGTTAGAGTGCCTGGTTGCCACGACGACTGGATAGAAAATATTCCAGCCAGCGTGCAAACTATATACGTTCACAGCTCTACCATGTAATCCTAAAATATAATCCATATGCTGCAGTCGAATTTGTTTTTCCAGTAGATTGACAAAAGCGTTAAAGTGGCCCCCTCGCAACTTTTCGACAACAATCTTCAAAAAGGTTTCCTTTATTTTAATTTAAGACAGGTCACCTCACTTGATCTACGCCGGGCACGAAAATAGAGTCACCTTTTTACCATTAAAACTGATCTGCACCAGAACATACGAACAGTAACTCAATTTTATATACGGAGCACTCCAAAAAATAACCACAGTTGAAAGAAAAGGACTGAAAACAAATAAAAAGGTCGAAAGGACAAATTGTTTGATTTAAAAAAAATGTCGGTGACATCGACGAAGTCCTTCTGGCACCGTGCTAGCAACTGCCAGCAAACACGAATAAGTTATCCATGTGAGAACATCACAAATGCTCTCTCTCCTTTTTGCAACTTTAAAATGCGAACGCTAATACGGCGCTAATGGGGTCCCGGCTGCTCCATCAATATAATAGACAACTAAAGAATGTGATGCGCGGTCGCCATAGCAATGACACTGACACTATTCCCCCACCTGATTACGAGCCATCATGGTGTTTCTGAAGCTGCTCAAAGTTGTTATGGCGAAATTATTCCAAATTGCTCCTTTCTATTTGGATTTTGTCAGCTATTAAAGCCATTTTGTAAGGTTTTCAGGGGTGCACTTTTTATTCCTGGAGGTACTAAAGATAATGGATGATTGCCTTTACAAATGGCATTTTCTATTAGTGGCATATTATTTTAAATCATTCCAAATGCACTGTACGAAAGGTGGCAGTGTGTGTGTGTTCGCATCTTCTCAGGTTTGAATGACCTCCGAATGTAATGTGATGGAGGACGTCCTTTGGGAAACGATGTGTTTCCCAAAAAGTGTATGCACTGTAAGGAACAGGAAGGAAGAGTAACAAAGTGAGAGTGGGTGCTTTTAGTGCTATTTCTGTCCTTTGTGAATCCAGGTGAGTGATGTGAAGCTGGTGCTTGTCTACTCCACTCAGCCTCAGGTCCCATTTTCTACTTTCCTTTTTTTTAAACTGAATTGTGAAAAGAGGCCTTGTGTTTGAAGCAACAAAAAAAAGATTATCCTTTAGAAATTGCATAGGATAATTTTGCTAAAGAATACCTGTTTGGAAGATGTCCTTTAAAAATACGGAAAGTGCTGTGAGGTTTAATGCAGTTGTCCAATTTTGAGTCTTTTTCCGTCTTAATGCTAAAAATTCTCTTGCGAAATAATGGTGCTAACAAACAGTTTCTTGGAATCCCTTTTTAAAATGTCTTTGCTGACAAAGAGTGTCACAATAAGACTTTACTATAAGAGCAAAGCTGGAAATTATGTTTCCATTTTTTGTCCTGTAGTGCATGTTGTATAATAACACGGCTACTTCCTAGATAACCTTTTGTCCTACTGCATATCAGACTAGAAAATCCTCTTTCATTGAGGGGGAGGTGGAGGAAGGCGCATGTCCCCGTGGACACCGACATCTCCACGATGATGGCTGGGACAGAAAGATCAGGCAAAAAAATGAGTCGGCTACAGGAATAACATTCCCTCCTAGCTTGTAATGAAAGGGCCGTGATATATTTGGCTTTGACAATGTGTAAAGACGTTTCCCGCGAAATCCCCGTCTCCATCTGTCAGCGAACGGGTGGACATTTGTTTTACGTTTGTTCACCGCTCCGTGCGGCTCGGTGGTGAGTTTGCAAAGGTGTCATTGAATAAAATAGACAAACATTTAAGCGGAAGGCTGCCCTGACTGTAAAGCAGTCTGTGAAACCACTTGTATTGATTTCTTGTCCCGGGCACACAAACAGGATAGCGGGGCGAAGTACCATCTTTATCTGGACTTTTCATCACTTGCGTGAGTGATAGGCGAGGCCCTCGGCTAATAGGTTTGTCCTCTGCATGCGTAGCGCCGATGGACAATAATGCCGCCTCGTCCATACACCTCGACAAGCCCGCTTCCTACTAGTTACGTTATTTGGCAAATGAATTGATGCTATCTTGCTCAACAATACATTGGCTTCAATATACGGAGACATTGTGGTATTTATAAATGTCAACTTAAGTAAAAAGCTATGGCCGACCACGGTGGAGGCTTTGTAATTAAAGGTCAGCATTTGGTGATAAAGTTGTTGTTTTCTGTCAATGTATTGCATTTTCTTTTTCGGCCACCGTCGAGACCAACCAGAATCACCGGAACAAAACTTTTTTTTATCCTAACGAGACCAAGAAAGAATACCGTATTTTCCGCACTATAAAGGCGCACCTACAAACCTCGAATTTTCTCAAAAGCCGACAGTGCGCCTTATAATCAGGTGCGCCTTATATATGGACCAATATTGAGCCACTACAGCAGGTGTGTCCAAAGTCTGGCCCGCGGGCCAAATGTATATATCTTATACGTATATGGACGAAGTTTTAAAATGGGCCATTCATTGAAGGTGCGCCTTATAATCCAGTGCGCTTTATATATGGACAAAGTTTTAAAATGGGCCATTCACTAAAGGTGCGCCTTATAATCCGCCTTATAGTGCGGAAAATACGGTAATTTGAGGGTTTCCCATTTTCCGGAAGATCTCACACTGGTCACCAAGTAGAAAAAATTATTGGTTTGGGTTCTTGCTTAAGAGTACCCAACGCATCCGTCATGACCAATGGGACACATTTTCACACTCCATGAACATAGCTCCACAGAGAGCGCTTGCCTCAAGTGGTGAGCAGAGACAACCGTGCTAACTTGGCAGTGATACATCGGTAGACCGTTCAGGAAATGATCACTTGGGAGGAGCAGCAGCACCACATACGCTTCCTTCGGGCACAACCGAGGAGCATGTGGGGCAGCATGTGGTTTCTGACGTACATCTCTGCATTTAGCATACTATATTTGTGCTACTCCTTACGCCAGCTAATCATTTACTTTCATAATTTAATTTAAAAAAAAAGCTGAAAGCACACATAGAGAAAGAAGCATTACCATCGACCGTTTTACAGTGAGACACCTTTAAAACATTACATCTTGTGTTCTCCTGCTTTCTACCGTGTGGCTTGCCTAAGGGCAGGACAACTGTCCTTGTTTGTACGCTTTGTTTTGAAGAAGGGAAAAAAAAAAAACATCTCAAGAGGTGTCAGGGAGGGCAATGAAGTAAAACAGCCTCTGCAATGCTAGCCTTGAAATTATGGACCTTGCATGACAATGATGGGTTTGTTATTATTTTGAGCCAAAAGACTGTGATTAATCATAATATTCATGAGATTCCAGTCAGGGAGAGTGACCTTGACTTCTCTCAATGTGTGTATGCAAGCCCCGGAGTCAAGGAATATCAAAGGGGACACAGTCCTGGAGATGTGGGACCGAGACATCACCCACATCCGTGACAGAGCTCTGGGCCAAAGCAACACTTGCAAAGCCCGTAATGGAATCTCGGGGGAATATTAAGACATCTAAACTCAGCGAGTCCAGAAAATATAGCGTGAATCCACAAATACCTTCAATAACTCCACTTTTTTTTATCGTTTTTAAGCCCTGTATTATAAAATCCTAAAAATCTGCCTTTGTTTAATTTACTTTTTGTTTCTAGTTCCATACCTCACTTCCAAACATACAAGTAGATTGTTTGATATTAGCATGCATAAAACTGCTGCTGGGAATGGGTAGCGTTTCCTTTTTGTGCAAGACTTGCTTGAAATCAATGTGAGGAATCAATATTTGGCTTATTTATGTAACCTAGAAGTGTGTCTATCTACAGCGCTTGGTTCCTAAGGAGCAGCTAAAATCCTGTCAAGCTTTTTTTGTTTGAAAGTGTTATATTATAACACAGCACTTTAAAGGAGGTTGTTTTATTTCAGATGCTGAATTGTAGCACAATATCAAATATTTATTTTTATGGGACTATCATCTGTTTTGACATAGCAATAACAATTGGGACTTTTGTCACAAAAACATACTTGGGGCTAGGTTATTTATTCCGGCTGTCTCATTTATTCTACACCGCCTCCCATTTCTGTCAATTTATAGCACTCCAAGGGAGGCACCTGATGACCAGATAGACCAGCTCAGCCTTTCTGGACATTGCCGTTCTGCAGCGCCAGCATTCGCTGTCAGGGACATTTAACGCTGAGTTTGCATTATTTATGAGGCTACCTTTTGAAATCTTTTCCTTAATTATGTTCCAAATTTCCATAGAGAACTAAATGCCGTGTAGCGGAAACACCTCGCAACATGTGTTTCAAAGCCACATGTTAGGGCTGTTTCCGTAATGATCATATCAACCTCACCCTTGCTCCAACTCTCGTTAGAGATAAACAAGTTTTAACCAATTGTGAAGGTGCTGCGGTTTCCTTGGTTACCTTGTCATCCAACCACACGACACATAGACCCTTACCTTGCCCTCCCTCACCATCATCTCTCAACCTATAAATGGCTGATTAAGTTAGGAGACTTGGGTAGATCAATTCCAGGTAGCCTGAGGTTAAACTGAAACCAAGGCAAGAACGAAATTGCTATTGTTTGTTGGTGAAAACATTATTACTCACAGTCACATTCATACAATTACTCCCGGGGAATTTCTGTACACTCTTTGACATTTGAGTTTTGATCAAGTGTATTCATTATATTACAGTTTTTTGATGTATGAGAGGTTTTAATAGCGAAACAAAACAAAAATGCATAACCAATTCAGAAAGTAGCGTTCTTCAAATTAATCCATTGATACTGCTAATTTATAGATCATTATCCAAAGATTTTCTTTTTTTTTTGTTCAGATCACAGAATCCCCCCCCCCCCCCTGTTTTAACGTCTTTATTCTTTGACTGCCAGTGGAGCCATTTAAAGGCATCATTTAGCTCTTAAGTGGCCGTGACAATGCTGCAGTGTATCACTGCCAAGTGAGTGACACAGGCTTTGTAACATTCAGCTCAGTTGACACAAAAACAGCATTAGTGAACAAACAACATTTCAAAATGAGCCACACGCTGTCTTTGTCTTGAAAACAAATTGAATCTCAAGGGAAAAAAAAAAAAAAAAAAACAGGAAACAGTGCAGTGACATGGAGTCTAATTACCAGAAAGAACGTAATGGGGTAACTAATAAACTAGTCCAACCGGTAGAAAAAAAAAAAAAACTTCAGAAAAGACACAACACAGAACAACACGTAGGTATGACAACTGTTGATGTGACTTTATGCATGATCAATTTATAAAATATGTTTTTTTTTGTATACCTACAAAATTAAATATTCATTGGGGGGCAAGGTTATTTTAGGCGGTCGGCAAAACCAAAAAATTCATTCCAAAAAAATAAAAAACTCCAGCAAACCTTGATAAACATTCAATATAATTTCCCTATGCTGGACGAGGGGAAATGTGGAAAAATCAGAAAATAATCAAAATTGTCTGGCCTGGTACCTGGAGGATCCAGATCCTATTTCAGGAAGGGAGGGGGGAGGGCAGTGCCCCCGCTGCACCCCTCTAGCTCCGCCAATGAATGCAGTCCTATCTTAGCCCAAGTAAGAGATTATTAAAGGATTTTCCCCAAGAGCCAAAAAATCCAAACAGTCCCGAGTGACATCTTATTGGTCTTTAAATTCATGGTAGTCTTCCACTCCTCACACGATCAACATCCAAATTAAATGCAACCTATGCAAATCATGAGTTCAATAAATCCATAGTAAAAAAATAGTACCAGCGGTCAACGTAACCTACAACATGCACGCTGAACAACAGCGTGAACGGAATCATGTGAGCAACTATTCGCTCAACACAAAGGTGAAGACGCATCCGTTCTGAGGCTGGGTGGTGTGACTGTGCTTTGAGGGGACAGCGAAAGCAGCGAGAAATGTAAGGAAGACACAAATAAGAGCGAAACCTCCAGGAAAATGGAGGCGAGCGGCACAGAGAGATGGATTTAGGAGATCTAAAATAATAGTGACATTGTCTCTAGACAGCACTCATTATTTCTCCATTCGGTGCTGAGGGGACATGGCTGAAATACAATACATTTGACAGCAGGAGCAGGGATGAGGCGGTGGCTTTCCACTGCCATACAGAATCAGCGTAATATTAAAGCTCCTGTCACCACAAATCACAGCAAGCTCGCTCGTACAACTTATTTGCAGAGGACTGATATTTTTTTGTTTACTTAACGGTCGTGGGGGGTGGGGAAGATCAATGGTCCTTGATGTTGATGCAAAAGTCCAGATCATATAATAAGCTACAAACATTAATCCGACCAATCAATGACTAATGATTTGCCTTCCTCCGCATTTAATTTCTCGTGGATGCTGACACAGAGTAATATAGAAAAATGGTCTGGGAAAAACTGTAGAAAAAAAAATTCAAACCAATAACATTTAGTCTTCTAGTTATACTCCATAATGAATAAACTGCTTTTGTGGGGTATCAAGGGAAGCTGATTGGTTGGTTTGTCTCGGGTGTGGTGGTTTCAAAAAAAGCAAAAGATAATGTCCACTCCCTCTTTAAGAGACATTAAAATATCTAAGTATCTACCGCTTGTCTATAAATGCAGAAATCCAACTTTTTGAATCATTCCAGTTAAGAGTGTGTTTTCTTTATTTAATAAATATTATCAAAGCAGCTTTAATCAAACACTGGTGGGAGTTTTTGATTGATAAATAGAATAATGATGATTACAATTTTCAAAGTAAGTCATTGTCGTTTCAAAGACGCCTTGTAATCTATTAATCAGCGTGTGATTTTCCCTTAAGAGTCACGCTATCAAGAAAACATGAAAAGGGTGAGGGAGGGCAGTATTCCGTGAGGATGTGAATGTATAAGTAAAACAAATCTGTCGGCTTGAAATGAGGGCCCCGTATTAATCAACGAAATGGCTGAGCGAGAGTTGCCCTTTAAATTCCCAGCTGTCCCTGAGGAAGTGGCGGCTGTTAATATTTAATACATACATGTGTCGCACCGCCAATCACTCTGTCATACAAATTAGTTGGAATTAATTCAATTGCTGGCGGAAAAGTCATCCGATTAAACCAGAAACTGCTGACATGGCCACTATCAAGAATCAGCGTACAGTTTTTTGTGTTTAACACCGCATGCTTTCCTCCTAAAATGCAAATGAAAGTGGAAATTCATTATGTGTTTCTTTTTTTTTTTTTTTTTAAACTGTAATGTGGCAAAGACATTATCGATGCTAATGAAAGTTTTTCACCCTGCTTCTGCCATGGAAAGCATGAGATAGAATGTTAAGCGGATATTTCTAGCTGGCGTGGAAGTGGCGCCGCATCATAAATATGTATGCACCTGAGGAAAGCAATAAGGCATCATCATCACACAGATCACCCTGCTGTCAGTCCCCTCGGCCAGGCCCATTAATAAACACTGACAATCGCGGCCCTTGACCTGCCCGTGCAACCCTAAAGGGGCGGCAGAGCAAAGCGTGTGCTATTCCCTCGGCCATCCTAAACACACAGTTTAGCTTGCCAAGTGTTTACATTTTAATGAAATGTCTGAGGAACTGAAATGTAGTCTTATATAACCCTCTAAAATATTTACCTGGTGGATTGAATCAGCTCTAAAAAAAAAAAAAAATACTTCGCCATAGCGACTGAATTAAATGTAAAATATTATAGGGCCTTTAATTTTGATTGTCTGGAGAGAAGTGTTTGACAAAAGTGGCTAAATATAGAAACTATGAAGTTGTTAGCAACACCTGTATGGCTTTGCTTTAGCGCCAATTCTGGTTGTCATGGTAGCAAAAACTGATCTCCACATGAGACAGAACCGTCAAAATGGCAGCATTTAAACTGCAAGTGGAAATGATGTCTTACGTTTTGACGGAAAAATGTCAGAGACCTTTTAAATGACACTGGGGGTCCAATTTCCTATTGCAGGTTGAAGTGCACACATCTCAGCAAGCAAAAAGAAAAAAATGACATAAACCCAATTTAAACAGTGTTGTGTAGCTGTGGATTTGCCTTTTCCTGTGTTCAATAAAGGATTTTTTTCCATTAAGAATCACATTCCAAACATGGTCAGTCAGTTTTGTTCTGCCCAACCAACCAAAGCATACAACTAAAACCTACTAAATATTATTCAGTAAGACTATTTTCCATAGACAAGAAGATCCAGCAGCCCAAAAAATGTCTTTCAATTTTTCGGGAGACAACAAATAAATAGGCTTCTCGTAGAGACGGAGAAGCTTTTGCCTTCAGGTGGCAGAAGCGATGATGAGTGAACGGGAGGCGTGTCACACCAGAGCTGTTCTCCTCTACCTGTCTGAGCGGATTAACCTTTGTTTATGTGAACCCGCACCGAGAGCTCCTACAGACCGACGGCGCGCCAACAGCACGAGAATGCCCTCCGCAGGCCTCCGTCAACCCTTTGTCCTTTTCGTGTTATCAACATGGATTTGTAAGGTTACATTTTTGGACCAATGTGATATAGGGTCAGGGAAAAAGTATGTTGTACATCCACGCTGGAGTGATGAAAAATAAAAAGAGGCTTAGACTGTCGTTATGAGCAACTGCGATAAAAAACTGCACGAGAATGCGGGCACTTTATCCGAAAAACATCAGTGATGTATACTGGAGATGGTTGAGATTATTCTTCCAAAAACTAAATTCCATCATTTATACGTTTTCTGTTGAGATGTTAAATATTTTAAAATAATTAAAATAATATTTTTGGTGCACTGACTCAGCATTTTGGGGTTTAATTGTAATTATTTTTTCCAATTAATTCCAACGAGCATCAGTTGTACGCAAATTTGTGAGCCTCTGTTCTTAATCCCCACAAACAAGAAATCAAGAGTACTGTAAACAAATTAGCCTTTTAATTAGATTTATGTTAAACTCGCTCCAAAATCCTGGTCACATAAAGCCTAATTATGATATTTTTAGGATACCCACACCCACCCCAAAAATGCTACTCAGCATGTAACAGAAATGACATTTCCATGAGCCTGAGAATGTCTTCATTCAGTCTTCTCTGCTATTTAGCCGTGATTTATGATTTCATAAGTGTAATTGCTAAGGGAGAAAGGCTACATTGCGTGATTCAACTGAGCATCATCGCCATCACCTGCTGTGCCGCTTGGATCTCCACGTTGGAGCTCACAGGCTTTGCGGCTTATCGCTGCCGCAGTGAAAAAAAAAACAAAAAACAGTAGGAATTAACTTGAACTGAGGGCAAGGCACAAAAGTTATTCTTTTGTTCTCCAATTAATCAAATTTGAAGCCCCGAGACACTTGCAATTCTTTATGACAAATGGAAGTCATTAAGAAGATTACTGGATGAGCTTTAATGGGATGGTGGGGATAAAGGAGCCTGCTTACCTGTTGGGTGTTAACAGTAGGGTACAGATTTTGATTATTTAATTAAACATTTGCAATAAAATTTTATAAACTGCCAGGAACTCACTAGATCCCTTTCCTTGACATGAATTTTATTTTCCATTTAAAATGAAGGTATGAGAATAGCTGTAAATACCTTGTTGGATTACAATAATAACAGAGAGAAACAATTGTTCAGTGCTAAGTGTCAGTTTTTTTTCTATTTCTCAGAAAATCTCTTTCAATTGCAATCATAGGTGTCTGGCTGATCACTAATACTGACAGTATTTTTAATTAGCTCTTGAGAATGTAAGCAATTGGAAAATCTAGTAATGTAAAGTGCAATGTTTTAAGTTGAATAAAAGCAAATTTTTTTTTTTTTTTTGCGACTTGTGGTCAGACTTTGTTGCTCATTAATTGGAGTTTTAATTTCTCACCCCACATGTGAGAAAAACTGTTTCGCAAAAGACAAAGAGCTACTTGTGAATGAGCTGTTCCAGAATCAATCTCATGCACTGAATCTTGGCTGTCAGTGCCTAGCGTTGGCACATTTTTTAAATAATAGTTTGCTTTTGCTTCTACAATACTCAATTTGCAAAGCCAGCCAGTCCATCAGTCATTCCGGAAATGGTCTGATGTTTACTTTGCAGCAGCTCTTTGGGGTTTTTTTTTGTGACACTGGAACTAACATGCAATCATTCTCACTTTGTCACATTTTATAGCAAAGTGTGAAATCTTTTTATCTGGCTTTTTCTTGATTAACATGGAGCTTGGCCTTGACTGCAGCTGAAATCTAAAATTGGCAAATTATCGCAAGAACAGGCATGGCTAAAAACCCTACAATCAAAACATGTTTTTCAACAGCATCTAGAGAGCGTGCAAAAAAAATAGTCAGAAATAAATCAAACAAAATACCAGATAAATTATCAGAAGAAAACAACACATGAAGCTAAGCTAACTGTGAGCTTATTTGGTAACAACTCATGAGACAAGTCATTTCTTAAATGGCTTAAATAATTCTTAACACACTAATAGTCACTCAGGATAATATTTTGATGGGCTTCTCTTACTTAAAAATGTGTGAGCTTCACTCAATCTGTTGCACCACATTTAAACGAAAATGGTACCAAAAAAAAAACAACATTTAGTTTCTTGGGAATTTTTTTTATCCACTAGTGTTTTACAAACTGACATTTTTTAAACCAGTTCCATCGGTGTGATTATTTCCAAGCACATTTTGACTCTCATCTCACAATTACCCCTGTGAGTTTCTGTGGGTTTTTTTTGTTTGTTTGTTTATTTTGGCTCTTGGCTCTCTTATTGTGAGATTATAACCAGCTTTGTCATAGCGGCCTCTCAGGGTCACAACTATACGAGCGTGAGGAGACAGGTAATTCATAAAGAGTCTGAATAAGTTTAATGGGTTGATCCAAGACAGATTTAGACAGCTGTGGGGAGCCTGCTAAAGTTTGGTAGTAAATATACCACTGTGACGGTTTCATCACGACCCGCTGCATAAAAGCCGTGAGCCAAACGGATATAATGCCTTCGCATGATGCTGATCAAATCCGATAGCCCCTTGGCTGTACTTGCTGAAAGCACACTCTTATTGTGTTTTTCAGAGAAAATATATATATATTTTTTCTTTTTTTGTTATGCAGTCTTTAGAAACTGGGGTTATCTGCTTTTTGTACGTCGATATAAAATGTCTGTTGCTAAAAGTCACATGGGGTCAGCAAGGCTTTGCTTAAGTTGGAGCATGGAACACACGCAAAGGTTTTTAATCGTAGTCAAAGTCAGGTTTGGCATTTCTTGTACAAATACAAAACAAGTTCAGCCTTTTATATACATACGAGCAACTTGCTGCTCATCCATTGTTACCCCTTAAGAGCTTTCTAATTTAAAAGTTGGTCTTGTGATGATGAAAGCTTTTTCAGGGCAAATTGGTTCTAAGGTTGTATACAGCAACGCTGATGAAAGCAAATTAAAATGCAATATTTAAGTGATGGGGAGAAAAAATAAAAAAAAAAAAAAAACACACAGTACAGTGTAATGTCTTATTCTTACAAAGAAATATGCTCCCGGAAAGTTAACTTATAAAAGTGGGGAAAGAACTAGAGATAGTCAACAAATCAAACAGTTACTTTTTTTTTTTAAATACATTGTGCAGTGTACATGTGGATATAGCGTAGCCAATATTCTGCCATAGTGTGGCTTGTTGGTCCCATTCGTCCAAATGTTTTGCATTATTTTTTTTAATTGAATTAATGAGAAAAAAGGGAAAAAATGCAAGATGGCCCAAAAGTGTTCTGGAGTTTTTGTTTGGGGCGTGATGACAACACAATTAGAGCAACCGCTAATGACTATGTCAGAACACGCATCGTCGATCATGACGTGATCAGTGAAATTAAAGTTTGGACTCGACTGACATAAGCAAATTGTTCCCAATCTGACAGGCTCATCCATCACCCAGTGGCAGATTCCTTCCTGTCAGGGAGAGCGCTCAATCTGCTCTGCTGAGCTGTGCTGATTGGAATACAAACATCTTTATTCAAGGAGGATAGTCCAACTTGTTGTGAAGCCCAGCAAAGAAACAATATTGCATCACTCACAAAAAATTAAGCTTTGGGGTGAAATTTGATCAAAAAGTGAAAGTTGTTTACATTTCCCAGCTGCTTTTTAAAACATCAATATTTCAAAACGAACATAATTAGCAATTAATCTGATAATCAATTAGTTGTCGATTAATTGATTAATTGTTTCATATTTGTTTAGCAACAAAGAACCATCACAAAATACCGATAAATACGAAAAGATACCAAGGCCAACTGATGCCATGGCAACCATGAGATTCCTTTCTCTATTTTGACTCTTATCTATATGTTTTACAACTTACTGAGATAATAGTATCACGGAAACATCTGCCTCTGATTAAAAACTTTCTATACGTTTTCTAAAAAGCTTTTCAGGGTCACAACGGGGGAGCCCGTCCCGACGGACTGTGCCCTAGACGAGTCTGAATATAAACCTTGAATGTAACTACAAGGTGTGAAATGACATGCAAATAGGAAAGTGCTTTGAGATAAATTGGGGAGGGGTGGTGGGCGGATTGAAGATTTGCCGTATGGAGACTCATTTATCACCCAGACCAGGAAGTGCGCAGTTCCAAATAAACAATAGTAATCAAATAATTCACCCGCACACCTCTTATATCCTAATTAGCCGCGTTTACGTTAGCGATGATCATTTTCAATTTCACGCCATTTTAACTTGAAGTTAATTAAAACAAGGTTGGTCATTAGCATGGTTCCACACCCTTCCCTACTCGCTGCACCTGCACGATAATGGGAAGCAAATACAACAGGAGGAGAGGGAGACTCAAGTGCTTTGCCTCGAGTAGAGTCTCTAAAAGCCAGGACATTAAAAGACAAAAATAAACAAAAACAGGAGCACCACCCCCCTATGAGTTTTTGTTATTATAATGGAACATTTTTTCTGATTCATGTTCTCCGTAATACAATGTTCCTCTTCTATCTGAAGAAATATGTTCATCTGGACTGGACTATAAAAATGCTGAGCAACATCCCTCATATAATAACGTCGTGGGCATGACAGGCACAGGCACAACCAGTTGCTTATCAACATTTGAAATGAACTGCGCATCGCCGGGCAAGCGTTTGTCCCGTGAAAAATAACCCAATTAAAAAAGCTTTGATAAATGGCCGCTCAGGGGGGGCATCGGAATAATAAACAGAGTAGCGCATGATAATCAGTTGTATTGAGGAACAAAGAGGCAAAAGACGATATTAGGGAAGCGTGCTAAAGAGCAAAAAAGTAATAATTTGCATATGAATGCTAAGACATGATTGCTCTCAAGTGCCAGAAAGACATGGATTGAGGATTATAATCAGCAGTTAACTTTGATCAATACTGTTGATAAATTGAGGTTATTAACATTACTACCTGTTTTTTTAACTGAGTAGAAAAGGGATTAAAACTGCTAACAAGATTTGGATATGTGTAGTCGTTTACAAATCTACACTTCTCGCTGACTTGACAAAAAGTCCATTGTATTATGAGCAAGCTGAATATTTTCCAGACGTCGATATTCCGTCATCGTTTCAGCAAATAAGTGACACCTCGAATCTGTCACGAATTGGTTTTGCCGTCAACTTTATACTAAGGGCTTTTAAATCCAAATTGCAATTTGAATGTATAATCAAGAGTTTTTTTTTTTGTTTGCGGTGAAGTTGCAATCCATGGCAGTTATTGATCGAAATCCAATCCCGTATGAAATACCCCAAATGAGCTGCCACCTCTTCCTATAAACCTTGTTGCATTTCCAGCACTTGAAAAAAAAACAACAAGAATTTATGGCACCAAGTTGCAATTAGCACGGCTGTGCGTTGATACTTCAGGTTAAAAATGTCCCAACGCAAATGTTCTGCTTTCTTGTTTGCATCTCCGCTAAGTATTCAAGTTTGTGTTCATGTTTTTTTCCCCCGCAGCACAGTCATATATTTCTTCCAGAGGTGGCAGCCGTATCTTCAATTAAGCGGGAGGAGAAACCCTAACCCCGTTAGGCAAGTCTTGTGCACAGGGTGGGTTGGTGGTTGGGGGGTCAGGTATGGGAGGGGGGGGGTGCGCTGGTGTTTCACAGAGCATGCTCCCTGATTGATGTTTTTATAAGTAAGACCTTGCCCTGTGTTCCCCCCGGGCCGTGCCTACGCTTCCTGGTATCAATCACGTATCATTTCCATTCTTGCACCATCGCCTGACAGAAATACTGTAAGGGTGATCTATGTGTGTGTGTGTTAAGTAATTATTAAGTGTCCAGCTACACAAATAAATCACTCACATCATACCAACAACCCCCTCCCTTCTTATTACCTTTTTGCCCCCCCTCCTCCATTTTATACTTCTCTCTTTACGCTTTCTGTGCAGTGGCCAATAAACGATATCAGGGCTGCAATGCTGATACAAAGGTCCTGTTCGCTTCAACTTGATCGCAGTTGGCTTTCTCTGGATTTTTAATTGGAGTGCAAACGGTGTAAGTGAGGGAGGGCACGGCGGTCGAACACGTTCGGACGACGGCGCCGTTAATGAGATGGCTGCTATCAATCACAGGCGGTGAGAGATGACTGTAAACAAGGCTGTGCTACACTCCCGTCTTCTTGACTTGTGTAAACACGAATGGAGAGATTAAGGGTTAGAGCGTAGTTGGGGCCAGAGTCATCAAAGATGATCACCACGATTACTCTCCATCATTCAGCTCCGTGATAGACATGGATAATACCGTCTTCATGTTTCATGTGCGGTTTTAGTCAGAGGGATTCACCTACGGTAGATGTTTGGCTAAGCCGTTCGTCAATCTGTTGGTTTTACAGTGAAAATACAAACAATTCATCAGTATGTTCATTGACAGATTTTGGCTAGCATGGATCAATCAACCGCTAGTTCTGGCTTCCTTCCTGTCTGATTGACAAAAGGGACATTAGCAACGAAAACAAAAAAGGCAAGTGACTCAGATGATTTTAAAATCAGATAGGCTTGAAAAAGTGCCACCAGAAAAAGTCCCTGGTTGTATATATATTGATGTACTGTCCGGGTGGCTTGTGTGGCAGCGACTGTGTTCTGTTTGGCACATCTACTGACAACACACAGGTCGAACATTCCACAGAGGAAATCCCGCTCCTCTCACTTCTGCTTTCATCACGTTAATCAGTGGCAAATTACTCTCCCTCACACAGGGCAGGATTTGGACATGCAGCTATTAGAAGTCCCTTGTTAGTCCGTCAATACAAGTTCTACGTTCGCATCAAGGTTGCTCCCAACTTCCTTGAACAAGCGGGGAGTCAAGCACAAGAAAAACAGAAACAGTCCCAAAGAATCTGGAGCCACTTCTGATCTTCAGACAGCCTTTTGCTCCACACAGGAAGAATGCAAAAGTTGTCACTCACGTCGCACAATACTTTTAAACGCGGCGTCACACTAAGCATTCAACTGAGTTGAAAACACCGGAAAAAAGGAAATTGTGACTTCTGTATTTGTGACAGTGTTCGTATGTGAGCGTTATATCTCAGCGTGTGTCCACCTTTGACTGGCGCCGTGGCTCTGACAGCAAACCCGCAATACGGCACAAGAGCGGCACGCTTTGAACACAACCCACACTCTGACTTGCCAAAGTTTCTTTTTTGACTTGTAAACAAACAACGCTGTCGTCAATCTCACCATCATCCGCCTCTGTCAGCTCACTCGAAAATATTCCTTCAATTACTTGTTTAGTCTCTCTGATCAAAGAAGAGAAACGTTTGATTTTTTTTTTTTTCATTCGAGAGAACTGGGATATGTGTTAAGGTAAACAGGCACGTGCAGAGTTGAGATGACGTGAAACAAACAGGAAAGTAAAGGGGAGGAGAAAACAGCGGGAAGGAGTGAGGCCTTTCATGATGAGCGCCAGGAAGAAGAAAATTGACTCATTTTCATTTCGTATTTGCTACTTTTCTGTGCTCTGCGGAATCGAAATGTTCTAATGTACTACTCGGGGAGATTTTTTTGTGAATGGATTTGAACTCTCGGAATATTTGGGTGGGTACAGAGTCAGTAACTCATTACGTCAATTTTTTACTGGCGTCACTGAAAAAATTTAATAGCTATGAAAAGGAAGAGCATTCATATCCTGACGCACCACTTGCAGTTAAAAAAATTGGTGTTCCAGAAAAATCTTTTGAAAAATGTATTTTGAATGAAGCTGGCATTGTTTAATGTGCGTTTTTCGAAAGGGAAATTCCTTACAAATAATAAAAAATGAAACTGAAAATCAAATTAGAAACCCCTGTTTCAATCCTCCCCGTCTTTGTATTAAATACAGTTAACCTAATATGCCATATTGTTCCCAAGTTATTTTTTTGTAATCACTAACACTAACGATATGTCATTTTGAACTGGTTTCAAAGCACTCAAATTGTTCCGATTTGTTGCGGTTGATTTATCATTGCTCATGTCATTTGTTTTGGTCTCATTTGTTGTGCTCAACTTTGCATAGTGGAATGAAAAATTCTTGCCTGGTTTAAGGCTAAATGCCCATTTATACAACTCTGACTAATGCAATATCAGGAGTTACAATGATGTATTAGGGCAATTGCAGTTAACAAAATGGAGGATCCCATACTATTGCAAGACATGAATAGCTTGTGATTAATGGAATGAAAAAAACGAATGCATTTGTCAGTAATAAATAAGATGTCTTGTTAAGATTGATCATGCAGCAATAATATCCTTCCTTCACTGTGTTCTCGAAGATGTGTTCACTTTTGGTCCTCCTGTCAATTTAATAAAGTCTAACCACAAACCTTTCTGTGGCTCGGATGTTGGCAGAAGAAAGAAGCTGTTGCTCTTTTGCCGTACCGGTGTGTTTGTATTGAAACTTTGTTCGGGGGAATGGGTTAAAAATTGTGAGGGCGGGGTTTGTGACGTTGGAAACATGGGAAACGAGTAATTTTTTTTTTCCTCACAATTCTAAGGACTTATTTTGGGTGGGCGATGCATATTCATGCTTTAAAAAGATGTAAAAAAATTAAGAATTTCATTACAAGGTCTCTATAAATGTAACCAAAATAGAAGATTTAATAAACTTAATGAACATTTTGTTGCGTTGTCACCAACTGTAGTCTTCACCTATGACAGTATGTTATCAGGATATATATTTGTATGAGTATCCTAAATATGGTGAATAGAAGGGACGAACATTTGCTTTATCACTTCTTTGGTCAATCTTCTAGTCATCATATCCATGCGGAATGCTTGCGTGATTATATTTTTTCCAGCGACATCTGTGATTTCGTACCAGCCTCCATCTCATTTGTCAAAAAGGTCGGCAGATGTGGATACATGGTTATTTGCAGGCACGCAAGAGGCCGAATTGCTTTTTTTCCGATGGCAGCAAAATCAGAGTTCATGTTCGGCTCAGAGTGACCCTACTCATGTAGCTGTGATTGCAGCGAGTATGTTTTATTAAACATGTGCTTCTTCCCGCATGGGACAACATGTGATCACCGTGTGTACTATTTATCTACATTACAGCCTGCTGCTGAAGCGGCGGCCGGCGCTATTTGATTGGCGCTTCCCACCGCCTTCACCTCCATCATGTCTTTATCTTTATTTACATACAACTTGATATCCATTTGAACACAACCTAGCGCAAACCATTCCATTTGTTTTCTGTCACGCTTGCCCTCGTGAGTCTCTCGGAGCTGCATCACAGAGGTGGGTAGTAACATGCTGCGTTTACTATGTTACGTTTAGTCGAGTTTTTAAGCAAAATATAAATTGTATTTGCCAGAGTAGTTTGCATTCAATGTACATTTGAGAATTTTTCTTTAAATGAAACTGTACTTGTACTCTAAGTAATATATGCCATTGTGATACTGTACCTTACCTATTTAAATTTTTATTCATCTGCAATTGCTCGATTTCTGTGATGAAAAAAAATCACCAGTTTCTCAGTACTTGTATATATTTTTTTTGTCCCTGAATAATTATTTGGAAGGCTACATTTTACTTGAGTACAATTAGTCCCCCAAACTCCCATTTAGCTTGAATACAAAATTATTTTATAACTCTTTCACCATCGCTTTGTTGAGCTCGGTACAACAGCCTATCCAGGACCCGAGTGAATAACTCAAAGTAGCTGATGTATCTGGATACGACCCCGTCTGCCCTCCTGTCGCCATAGCAGCACTAATGATGGTAACGGCACCGAATATAGCACTAGCCATTCGGACGGCCATCCGTTCTCTTGAATTACACAGCCGACCTGTGCCTTATCTGCAATTATCAAAAAACCACCGCCTTTTCTAAACAACACAATGTAATGGGCCTGTGGGAGTGGAATCCAATTGCGGATTATCAGACACTGCGTCATGATGACGAGATCAGAAATGTTCTACGTTGCCGCTCTATTGTCATTTCGAGACCAATAATTTTGGCACGTGTCAACTAGATGTCACCTTTCTTGTATAGTTTGCCCTTTTATACACTTTTGAACTTAAAACCGTCAATATCCACACTTTGGACTTTGTACAGTAAGTCTGGTAAAAGTTCGCAAACTACATCTTTGAATGTTTAAGTGGTTCGGGGGTTGCTTCCCGCACTTTAACATTAATCAGTGGTGAATGTATTGTTTTTCAAGTTCAAACACAAGGAAAGAGGAAGGTTGAACGTCTTAATAAATGGCTGTATTCTTTATCCGTTTAATATTCAGAGCGTGCTTTGGCTGAGGGATGAGAAGAGCTCTGAAGGTTTTGTTTGGCTTGAAGAATAAAGCTGATTCACTATTAGATATTTAATAATCTAAATGTTGAGATTGCTCTATAATAATTAGAGACGGGACGGTTGGGTGGCTTTAATAATATTTTCCGAATCAATTCACGATAGTTATAAATGAAACTTGCAGCCGAGCGGACAATAAGTCATGCCGACCTCATTAGTCTTCCTCCCTTTGCGAGTGTGCGTCTGCAGTAGTTATTGCGATTAGCTACAATACAGATTATGCGATTACAGCTAATTAAATTCAAGTTGAATGCGGTCGTTAAAAGTGATTTTCAAGCACCGAGCATACCTTTCTCGAACATTTTGGCATGCCAAACGTAAACCCTGATTGCGTTACATACTGATTTGGATCAGAAGATAAGCTAATGTGTAGCCAAAGTGTTGTTCGGTATTTTTGAGTCTCTGCCCAGAGTGTTTGCTCAAAGTCATCAGGGAGAGGACTCCATGAAGAAGATAAGTGAAACAGAAAATGGATTGATGGATGTTGAGTACCTGTTGAGCGATAGATTGCTAGATGGAGGCCTAAAGTGAGAATGTAAAAATGGCCACTAAAAAAAAAAATGTCTATCCCACACAAAAGAAATAAATTTGAATTCAGAGAGCAATCTTTAACATCAAAATATATTTTCCAGAAAGAAACTTGGCCTCAAAACGATGGTCAAATGCTGGTATGGTTTTCAAACGATCGATAGAAAACTTGTAAATAATTCCGCTCACCGCTTGGGATTTGGAAGTACTTTGAAGGGCATTCATTGGACCCAAAGCTTCGTTTTAGCTATTTTTTAGTGCGTCACGATCGTGAGCTCATCATGTGTCTGGGACTGACTGGTGTTCACGTACAGTACAATCAATACATGATGTAACCTTTGACATCTTTTCAATGTCTACTTCTGTTCTTTGTGACACAAGCAGATCTTGCTTTTTTTTGTTTTAGGCTTCCCGCTGACGTGCGCCTTGTCAGAGTGATGTGGAATTATTACACTGACCTACGTACATTCAGTGCAATTTTTATTTGTCACTCTCTAGGGTGACAGAGCACTACATGAGGGTATAGCATAAAGTAACTCAACCAATCTATTTCTCTTATTTAATTATGAAATTTAGCGGTTTGTGAATTTTGGTGGCTCTTTAACATCCTTGAAATTTTCTTTCAATTATAAACAGCCGCCATCTCCTCCCGCTGGTCACCAGCCTGGGAATTGGATAGCATTTCACATAACCTACCGAGATGTGAGCATTAAAGAAAACCATTAAACGTGTATACCGTTTGCGACCTGATATTTTTCCTGTGCATTGTTGTCGAATGAATAAATATGTGTGCACCGAGGCTCTCCTATTGACAGGTGTAAAGGAATTCCTCATATGACTGAGAAGGAGACAAAGCTGGCTATTGAACAAGGTAGGATGAAAACAGGCTTGAAAGCATCGCCGTCTGACTACTAAACACCGCCTTCCATTTTTTATGGCTGACTGTCTCTCTGATCAGAGGCTTACACACACACACACACACACACACACCCTGAAACAAAAGCAGAGCTAAACACACACGATGCACACAGGCGGGGGTTGCAGATGGGTCATGTCACACAGCCTTGCCCTACAAACAAGCTCAGGAGGGCAACATGATGCCAAAACAGCTCATTAAACACTATTAGCCCATCATTTCCTCTAAGTGAGCACTTTCTCCATGCCTCTGGTTAGTATAAAAAAAAAAGCATCAGGGTCAGGCAAATGAAGAAGCGCCACTCACCAATCTAATGACGCTCATGAGAATGACACAGAGGATAATGTGTTGTCAACAAAAAAAAAACAATAATTAGGAAGGGGGAAAGTGCAGAAGCTTTTTACAGCGTTTGGCCAAACTGATAACCGTGTTCCATCACGTTAGATTTGCAAAGGCAGCTGTGCTTCATGATGCGTGGTAAATTATTAGTCAAAAGCCTGAGGATGCATAGATGAGATCCAAACATCAATATTATTCACAGCCTATAGATTTTAAGAACTTGGAACGTCTCTTAAGACTGAACTGAAGAGTACCACCAAGTAGGAATATGATATTTTCTTTTGCGTTGCACGCTCTCAAACATTTTATGATGTGCTTGGTGTATGATGAGGCATGGATTTTCTAAAACTGACCTGTTTGCAATGTTTCTAAAATACGGCCCGACGCTGACATTAAAATGATCTGCAAACACGAGTCATCTGACACCGACTGAAGAATGACATTACACCGACGATCCCGCCTTTTGAAGATGAGCTCGGCGTGATATGCAGCCATCTGAGCGAGAGGGCTTTTAATTAAAGACCTCGACGTCAAAGCTATCGATAAAGTCTTCCAAGTTAATGCACTGCCAGTTGATACCGTAGATGCGGAGAGAGACTGGGGGGAGTTATTTACACCACAGAAGCAGAGTAAATCTGCTTTGATGCTTTGTGATCTCTAACCAAATGAAAGGTTCTAGTAAATACTGCACACTGGGCCAGGCCCTTGTCAAGCAAGATGCCATGGGATACATTTCATGCATGTCTAGCTCCAAAATCAGGGGATGTGGAAAAGATAGGCGTCATTAAAAAGAAATGATTGCTTTCCTGTTTTTGTTTCTATCATGGCTACTAAAATACTTGCTCTTCTCAAATTGTGCATCTTTTATAATGGAAGAAAGGGGAAGTAACGCTATTGTCCGTCTCGTACGAATTCCAATCACGCCAGGTGAACCCAAATTGGGCAGGCAGTCTTTGATTCTTCAATATGCTGTTTTTATGCATATTTCTTGGTTTATTCATATATCCAATATGACTGTTGGACCCCGAAGGCTGGAGCCGCTGCTGAAAGGATTAAGTTCAAAGGCAAGTGAGAAAATTACTCTCACACTCAAGTCTTTAGCCGTGCAGTGGTCCTTCTCAAAGCAGTGAAACTTCACCATGCCTCACGGGTGGCGAGTTGAACGCTTGACCAGCTTGTTCCACCTCCATCTGGCCCGAGTGTTAAAGTTCTCCTTCGTTGAGGTGTCTCAAAGTTTTACCTTAATCATGCAAATTCAATTCATAAAGTTATTTGCCCTCATCTGCACAACAGTTCGAGCACTCATAATTACCAAAACAGTGGAGTTAGCCGTTAGCAAAACATGCTAAAGCATACCAAAGCATCATCATCATCACAATAAAATTATACAAAACTTTTCACTTCCCATCTGACTGGAAATAGGGACGAGTTTGTCACTTTCTCAGACCTTGGGGATGCTTTTGATTATAATAAAAAACTGAATAAATAAAAGAATACTAAATAGTTATGGGACTTTAACCAGGAGGTTGAACAAAGCACAAAAGGAAGCTTTGTTTTGTTCTGACATAATCAAAAAGCTCTTTCCTGATTCCATCACACATAAATAAGAAGTCATTTACAAGGTTTATGCAAAGAAAGTTGCAGAAAAATCTTTTGAAAGCATTCATGTGGCTGCCAGAGGAATTGCTAATGAAACACCGCACTGGTTTTAACAAAGAGGCATGATAAAGGTTCACTGATTGACAATTAAGTTTCATTTCTGTGTCAAAGCAGGAGCAATAAATCTGAGATGATTCTTAAATGCAGTTGACTTGAAAGCACAGACGTGCCGAGTAATTGTTTTTTTCCCCCAGAAACAATTACCGGCAGCTTGCCAAATACATACACAATATTTGCACTGTTTTAGTTTATAGACACAGCAGCTCCACTGTGGATTTTCAAACTGCTTCTATTTCCACGGCAGCATTGGGACCCGAATTTTTACAGTGAATTTGAATTTGAGTTTTTACGAAAAAGTGTCATTGATATTTTCTGTGATTTTAACAACTCATACTAATGAGATACTCAACCAGATCCCCAAAAGACAATTCCAATTTTGAAGAATCTTGTATTGTCAATGTCACCGCATTAATATTCACTTGAATAAGGCCCCTGAATGCAAACATTGTCTCTCGTATCACAACCTGCCTATGTCTCACATCACGTATCACGATCCAGATCTGACTGCCATATCAAATTGACACCGGTGGTAATTAAATCACAAGAGCGAATGAACACGGGTTGGACTGATAGAATGTCAGAGAGGTATAATGAGGTGACGGTGTCCACTTTGTCTGCCACTGCCATTAGATGTGCCATCACTCTGGCAGTGTGTGCCATCTAGCTACCATGCCAACGGGGAGATTTTTGCCGTGTCGGTAAACAGATTTACCATAAGATATGGGCACTACTAATATAATATGATATATATAAAATATTACGGGCAGTTACATGATTTGTTGTTAAACTTGGTGCCTTTACATCAGGGGTGTCAAACTAATTTTTTTTCGCGGGCCGCATTGTAGTCATAGCTTCTTTCGGAGGGCAATTATGACTGTCAACCCAAATAAATGGATGAGTACCTCATATTATATACAGTAAAAGCTACAAAACAAACTGACAAATAACTCGTTTTCAAATCAGACAAGTAAAAACTGGTCAAATATTTAAAAAAAGGATATGATTAAAAGTGAAGACAATTTGCAATTCTAGTAATGACACACAAATTTGATGCACAATTTGTCTTTGCGGGCCCCATAAAATGATGTGGCGGGCCGTATCTGGCCCCCGGGCCTTGAGTTTGACACCTGTGCTTTACATCATAGTAGCAAGGTCTCAAGTATTAGCAACACAGCAAAGTGGGAATAATTCGCTCTATTGCTTTTGATGCTCTTACAAAAAATATATATATTATTGATTAAATAGCAATCTCACAGTGCTTTCCTCTTAATATTTCTTACACAAACTCCAACATCAATGACATGCAAGTCCCAACACGATAAGCAAGTTTCTCCAAAAAGAGTCCCTGTGGAAAACAAGATAACGGCTTCATTTTTGTATTCCAATGTATGACTTGTGGAATGATATCAGGCCATCAGTCGCGATGGGCCGCAGCCTTAACGTGGTCTGTTGTACAATGCCGTAACGGACAATAATCATTTGTAATCTGCTTATTATGTTTATTACAGCCGCATTGTGTTGATATTAAAATCGCACGGCAACAATAGTTGTTCATTTAACAGCGATAATGATTGTTTTTTTTTAATCTCGCTCATTTTGAGTTCTCAAACAATGCTCCAAAATTATTCTGAGCTTGTAGAAGCAGATGTGGGTTGACTGCTTATCATTCTAAATGAGCAGAAGACAAACATTATATTTGTTTATTTATATTGACTTCCAGAAAATTGGAAGACGGAGCTAATTAATGTGCCCATGACTATAAATAATAATAAAATGATGCATCTGTTTATTGCCATCCACTATAAATACTGGAAAAGACATTTTAATATACAGCACACCAGTAAAAGGTAATATTTTCCAAATGCTTAAAGCTATTATTCATTTTTCGTGTAACACATTAACAGCTGTTTTTAAGGTTGAAAGGAGTGTGCGCTTATATTATTTCATCGTGCTGCATTCGCCTCCCAAGAAAATAGGCGGAGGTAGTCTACAGTACTGCTATTTAGTCATAGGATTAAGATGATCCAATTTTCCAGACAAACCTTTGTTTACCCGAGGAACCAAATAAAAAATGTTTGATATACAATCGCTTGAGTAATTAAAATGTAAAAGCTGATCTTTTCTTTTTTTTTTTTTTTTACACCGACTCATGAATCTCACTCCGTCCCAATAATTGTGAGAAATTATTAACATGATCAGTGTCTTTACATTAATTAATAGGGGTGTAAATTAAATAAAAAAAAATCTCTTACGATATATAGACAATGACTATAGATATAATTCATCAACTTTTCCTCATCTAATACTTGGAATATAAAAAGAAAACAAAAGATAATTATATCCATTTGAAACAAGCTTTTCCTTAGGCAGTACCTTGGGATATTTTATCTGCCATATGTCTCAACTCTATTGCTGATTTCTTGTTAATTGCATTTTGCCAATATTCATACTGAACAAACGAGAAGATGTGACTGCCTCGCAGGACGCCGACAAAATCTCAGGGGTTGTTAATATGCGCACCACGAAAGTCTCATTATTCAGTGTTGAACAATAGCTTACGGTTGTCCCGACAGTATAGTAGGAAAACATTATTTCCTCAAGTTTTTCTGTAGGCCCTAAATGTGCAACTCTGTTCTACTAAAAAAGGTTTGACTCATGTCATTGATAGATACAGAGTCTTTCTTTGTTTCGTTCGAACAAATAAGGATTGCCAAAAAGTAATTGCATTGGTTGCACAATCTGGGTCGTAAAAATTGATTTGGGAGTTCATAGTAATAAAAATGTGTCCCGAAAGATTTTTTAAATGGTCACACAATAAGAAAATGGATGTTCGGCTATATCAATGACCTGTTATGATTTGAATTTGCAAGTTTCAAATCCACTGCATCTAAACGATAGCTCCCTTAAGAGGCCTCGTGGGGGAACAAGAGGGGTTTCGAGTGAGTGAAATTGTCTGTGAAGCCCCCACTTCAACAAATAAAAAAAAAATACCTAGTAGGCAAATGCAATATGTAAGCGGTGATTCAGTTGAGACTGGTTCCAAAGCAGACTAGGAGCAGTGGAGCATCCACAAGGTTTGTCCAGAAGACTAAGCTCATACTTTGCCAAACTGGCAGTACGAAATCCTGCAGTAGGAGAACAGATGGAAGTCTGGGCAGGAGGAGAAAGGAGAGCAGATAAATAGTTAAAAATGGAATATGATGAAAGGAAGTGGGATCCAGACAATACAGCAAGGGAGCAAGGGAGCAAGGGACCGACCGGCTCACAGCAATCGCGACGTGTCGCATTCACCCGTTCTGAGTAGTCGCCAATGTCAATACTAGGTACCATGATTACTTTTGATGCATACAAACACAATTACAGATAAACAGTTCTCGTAATGGCAATTTTACTTCCTGACTGTAAAATGGTCGTGAGTACCGATACCTTGAAACAAGGCTGGTAGTGATACCAGGTATTGGTATTCGCCCAATTCCTGCTTGATCACATGGTCCCCTCAATTTTGAAACATCTGTGAATTTTTAGCATAAATACACTCCTGCCAGGGGTTACATCTCAAAAAACGACGTACCCATTCCATCGTAAACGTTATGTTGGTTGTTTAGTGTCTTAGCTTTAACGCCACGTGCAGAGGAACACAATGACCAACGTTCATTTCAGACAGAAAGTTCTACTCATATCAGCCTACTCGTTGCTCGGCAACCACTTTGTGTTTTGGGGTAAATCAAAACCCACCTAATCAAATATTCAGTGGTATAATGTCCTAAGAACTACAAACACCATTCCGTACAGCCTACAGCTCAAGCTCAGTAGTAATTATCCTTGCAGTTCACGTATCATTTTTTTTATATTCCACTTCTTCGGCTACTCGTCGCTCAGCAACCACTTTGTTTGTAGTGAAATTAAAACTCAGCTAATGAACTATTCAGTGGTATAATGTTCTACATTGAATCTATTTCTTGCATCACTGAAGCTAGTAATGGTTCCCAGAGCATTGTGGTGCGCCGCACTTTCGCCTCAACCGCTTATACTTCACTACCCTCATAATAGTGTTGCACACACAGATCAATGTTTCATGGGCTTGCAGCATTCAGGAAAGTACTTTACTCACCAAATTTCTCACATTTTCAGATTTGAAAGAATTTTTTTTAAGAAGACTTTGATACACTGATGACAGCAACTCCAAAGCAAGAGATTAGAAATGATCACGATCACGTGCAAGTGTCCTTAGGTCCTTTGAAAGGTGTTTAATATCTATTATACCAATAACGGTACTGTAAGACCATGCAAATGACAGGCAAGAAAAACATGAGTCAGCACAACCGAAGAATACATGATGTGATGCTGACAAAAGGGAAATTAGATGTCACCGTTCCAGAATATATTAATTTACATCATAGTTGAGGTTCAGCTGTGCTTGTGACTTTGTGCTTTTATATTTTAAGACTAAGATGAAATGCGATCCATTCAGATCAGGCAAAAACTGTAGTTAGCTGCAGGTATTTTATCTCGGGGACTTTTCCTGTTTTAAATAACTAGAGGGCAAACCCAGACTTCATTAGTGCCTCCAGGTGAAACAACAATTGAGTTACCTGTAGTGAAGTGTAAAAAAAAAAACAACAGCAGCAGTTTGCACAATTATTTTGAGCCAAATGAATTACTAAATGTGGTGGAAAGAGGTGGAAGCACAGCATCATTAATGAGAAATGTGATGTCGGAGCGTTTCTGACATGTACGTTCAGGTAATTGTTGGAGGAAATCCTCCTGTTATAAATTCTCATCTTTACATGCATACTGTATATACTACATATACAATATATACATCTTGTTGGCTCAACCAAATAAGTAAACAGCAAGAAGCGGGAGTGATGCGCTCGAGTTGCGACAGATGACATGAGTACAGGGTGTAAAACAGCTGAAGAGTGTTTGTGAAGGAGCCCCCAGTCAGGAAGGTCCGTTGGCAGCCGAGCGCTACAGCAAAGCACCTCATGCGAATAACCCGGGTACTTAGGAGTCATGAAGTGGGGGGGACCCGAGGCAGACGGCCTGGGGGCATAACTAAGATAGGGGCCACACTAGCATGAAAGGAAGAACATGTCTGGAGAATGACAAGAACTGTGAGCAAGGGGGGAAGAAGATGGCCGCGGGGCTGAAGGAACACCTGAGACGTGAAATACAATGAGCAGCAGTGTCTGGTAAACAAAGAAGAAATTATGAATCTCTGGAGATCCATCCACCAAAGAAAACAATAAATAACTGCGACAACTTAGAAGGTGAAGAAAACAATGACGATAAGAACAATAGAAGAAATATAGTTTGTTTCTGACCAGATTCCTTTTAATCATCTGATTCTTTTCTGAGTGGACTAATTCAGTACACAAACACTCAACACAAAATGTTTTTTCTATTTGTGTCCGGAAACATTGTGAGGTTCTGGTTGTTGTTCCCTTTCACGTCACGATTCGGAAAGTGTAAAATTATCTTACGTTGGATATCGGTCAATTGTTCTGGTGGTACGGGCAGTAAACGTACTACATAAATGTAAAAATGTAGGATTATTTGATTATCGGAATGGCAAGTGACTTCTTTTATGCTTTTATGCATTCTAGCCTCAACGCTAATGCCAAAATTAGTCAAGTTATGTAAAAAGGTCTTGGTTTTATTTCTACTTGCCTTTGCACACAATTGACACTGGATCGTAGTTGTTTATCTTTTCAATTGTATCCAAGATTCTCGATACTTTGAATCCTCATTTCAAAGAAATTTGGAGCATATCTCACATTAACTGATAGCTTATCCGTCTGATTTCAACCAACAACATGGCAGAAAACAATTATCGTTTGCATGATGGAAACATAATTATTGTTTACTCCCATGTAAAAAACATTCACAAAAGCTGTGAAAGGTAAATTGCTGGCAGTGAAGCTGTTTAATGATAGTGTTGTGTGTCTTTACAAAATACTTTACTGTCAAAACCTTTTTCCTGAAAAGAGCTGCGATATGCAATCAGACAGCGACAATTATACACTCCAGCTAAAGCAAGTGCCGGATAAAAACAGAACTGAAAATGGTCTTTTCATGAAAAAAACTAAACAAATAAATCTGACATTAAAAAGAACGTGTGCTATGAGTGGTAAAAAAAAATCCACAAAGTTGTTGAATAAAAAACATGGACGTTGTATAAATGTGTCGTTTTTCAACCCTTATAGTCGGAATACAAATCTGATGCTGTGCTGCAAATATATTTTTTGTACTTTTTTTGTAGATAGCCTGTGCTGTAGTCCAAAGCAGGTCACAACATGACCGGACTTAAAGAATAGCCACAGTGCCCTCTATTGGATATAAACAACATAAAAAAAGACTTACATCAATAAAAATACAATTACAACTGATCTCACCTGTTCTTGTACTTGAATATTTAATTGAATTTGTAGTGATTAGTCTGTCGTCACCTTTACTCCATTACTTTTTAATGTGTTCTATTTCTCTTGGGGACATTTCATTTTCAACGTCATCAAAAAAGTATGCAGTGAGGTCAAACGGGATTTTGTTATATAAGGTCTGTTCCAGCATTTATCAGTAACATAAGATAACCAAACACATTAAATGAGTCAGGCTAGATAATGTGGTTAGACAAAAACAAATCAGAACTGTGATTTTCTATAAGAAAAAAGATGCCATTTCAAAGTGACCTTAAACTTTTGAACACAAGAGACATCTACTTTATGGATCGCGGAAAGGTTGATCACAATGCCAAACCTCTGGGGACACAGCAGGATTTTCCTTCTCGACACATTGCTATGCTCCAACATGAACAATTCTGATTGTTGAGCACACTACTGTTCTCCATTACTCTGAGATAAGTAAGCATTGTCAAGTTTGATGCACATTGGCTCTGTTGACTAACCAATATTGATTTTGACTGATGCATTTGTGCATGTCAAATTAATATTGCAATAGGTTCCTCTCGGACCACGGACCCCCTCCGGTGGGGAAGTGAGAAGCTTTCCGGTTGGCTTCACTGCCCTTTCTGCTTGAAACATGAACATGAAGTTACGAAACACTCTTCAAACCCTGAGTGACTGAGGAGAGGGGGAAAAGAAATCTGTCTTACAAGTTTCATTTGAGTGTTTTTTGTTGTTGTTTCATTGCTCTTGAAATAAAACAAATCAGATTCTCAATGAACTGGACATATATGTTCATATGCACTTATCTATAGATAATTTTCCATTTTCAGCTATTTAGCTTTCAAAAATATTGATTTTATATGTTATTTTCACAATACTTTTGGCACCATATTAAAACAATTCCCATAATTTTCTTTGTCTACAGCTGCTCACAGTGCTTTTGGCAAGAGTGTTCAGGCCCTTGCACCAGTCCACTTGAAATGGGTTCTTTTTTTTTTTTTTTTGCTTGTGCTAAATCCCTTGTTCGAAGCACCAACCGAAGAGAGACACGGGATAAAGCGGCCAAAAATTGTGATGAAAATTCACTCTGCTGGGAAGTGGAACTAAATCTGTTTTCACTGTGATGATTTGGACTACGGGCTTAGCTTCTCCGTCTTCCACAAAGTGAAAGGCACGTGTTCAATTCAGCTTGCAATCAACAATAGCACAAAACTGCTATTTATCCTTAAAAAACATTTTGTTTTGCACAGTACAATTCACACCCATTTGACCCTGTAAAGTGAAATCAGATTTACACTCAACATGTTTCAAGAGAACTGCTGGAATTTTGTGCAAAGACTGAGAACTATATAATAATTGCGGTATTTTGTATCATTTCTTTTTTTTGTGGGTGTGGCTAAGATGGCTCCTCCCCTACTAAAATGGCTCCTCCCCTACTAAACAGAATCTTGACTCACAATTATAAATTAGTAACTTGCAGTGTCGCATTTATGCGTTTATTTTCACTAGAGTGACAGAAACCTGCACCGCATCATCTCAAAGAGTATTTTTAACCTCACATTTCCAACCACAACACAGACTATAGCTGTCAATCAAAAATGAGCTAAAGGCAAAAGTTTTGATTCAGCTTCCATGTTGAATCTCATTAGAATGCGTGAACCCCAGCGCCGATAACAACACAACAGTCGTGATAACGTGCCACCGTGGTTTTGCGGCTAATTCATCTTTGTCGCGCCAGTCTCTTGGGGGAACTTCACGCATTGAATTTGTCAAAGTCAGAAGTCACAACGGCAACGTTTGCGAACCACAAAACCACCTGCTTCACACCTGTTAGGGGAACCAGGGAGTTGGCACACTTGAATGTTTCACGGTGCAGTTTAGCAAAACATTAGCATTCACCGCCGATGCCCCGACAGCCCGATGCTATTTTTCCTCACCATGTGAGTCAGGGATGTCAGTTCCTATTTGACAGCTCATTTGTCAGCCCTTTAGGCTTCTGTTAGGCATCTTCCTCTCACTTTACGCTCATGCGGACCCTCCACCTGTCTTCTCAGGTGGAAACCTCCCCGGACCATCCTTCGCCCGTAGTCCTGGCCTCTCGTGCCAGACCGATACACGCTCCAAAAAAAGCACAGCTTGGAAAGAAACAAGGTCCACTGAGACCGAAGCTTTTTTTTTTACTTGATTTTCCGCTGGGATCGTAGCCAATTATTCTTATCACTGAACAGATGTGTAAACTGCATTGGCGATTATGCTCTAATCAGGCGGTAAGAAAAACAATAATGACTAATCCACTATTAATTTGCCGCCTTTGTTAATCTTAACGTTAGATGTTTCCCCAGTGGTAAACAGTTTTGCACATTCTCTTTCTATTTGAAGGGAGTACAGTTGAAAATAAACATGATTATGCTGATCTTCCCGCGGGGCTTGTTCTGACAACTTTCCAACTCCTTTACCGAGTTGCCTGAGGGGGGAAGTGCTTATATGAGAGAAGTTGTTTATGGATTGCAAAAGTAGACTTTTCAAGTAAATCCAGCAGGTATTTGATTTTTATCTGTCGTGTGAAGCGTTTGATATGCAAACATAATCGCATGGGCCACAGATGTGAGAAATATACAGACTACTTTTGAGTCAAACTATTGTTACCTTTGTAGCCGGCACATTCCGAGAGGTCGCCGTGTTTTTGCCCGGGAATGGCATGATAATCGATTATTAATCGATATTATATGAATACACGCTGCCGAGTTACGCAATAAATGGATCATAAAAACAAGCCGAGCCCTCACCGAATGAACGCCCGTGGAGACTCTTACACCTGCAAGGTTTTTAAGTGTGATGCTTCTCGACTATTTTACTGACACGATTGTGTTTGACAGGTTAGCCTTTCCTGAAATTATTGTGAGCCTTTCCATTGTCAAGACGAAAAACAACATTAGCGCCTGAACGAGAAAACAAAAAAATTCACAGCACACTATACATCGAAACAATTTTTTTTTTTTTGCCTTTTAATTCAAGGGAAAAACATCTTAGCGGGTATAACAATGAATTTGTGTCAAAGCAGGTGACTGACATTTCTGGATTAAATGTTTGAGGTAAATTTAAAGTTGAAACTATTAAATATCTTGTGTACTTGCCTAAAGTCAGCTTGGATAGATCCCTTCTCATGACCCTAATAAGAAAATGGAAAAGTGATAGTTGCTACAAAAATCACATAAGGTCACTTTAGAGACATTTCCACCTGCGAGGCTCTAAAATGCACCACGTCCGTATTATTTTACTGACATGATTGCTTTGGCAGGTTGTCCTACCTTGAAATTACTGCGAGTATTTCCATTGCCAAGAAGAAAAACTAATTTAGTGACCGAGGCGGGGAAACAACATAGAAAAAATAGAGGGCATCAAAAGTGGGTCAACTTCATTTGGACTAAGTGAAAAATAATATTAGTGACATTGTGTGGCACTAAAAGTGAATGCGTAAGTCACATGACATACAAACTCAAAGGAAACACTCGTTGTACAACTTGTATCAGTTTAATATGGTGATGCTATTTTACAGAATCCCCTTCGGATGCACTAAAGCAAGTCATTTGCAAGTAAAACTAACTCCGGCTCCACTATCCCAGTTTTCACGTCCCCCAAACGCCGCGATAATTGAAACTAAAGTGCAGAAGTGATCATGATGGTTTCAAGTGCTTATTAAGTAAATGTTAATCTGACGTATCCGCCGATGGATGCAGAGTTCCTCCAGTGATTGCAAATACTCAGATGCGTTGTTGATTTTATGAAAGGAGTCCGGGCCCCCTGCTATGCGCACACACACACACACACACACATAATAAACTACTTGATTGCAATCTCATTATCAAGTCTCTAATTTATTTTTGCTGCTAGTCAGTTTTACACTTAATACACTAAAAGGTTTTAATCAAAGCGCCACGCAAAAGCTCCCCTCTAATTTTCTACCAACACTCACGAGTTTGTCATTTTTATTTACTTACAATTACTGTTCTTGCATTAGACGCTCAAGTTTGTCCTTGCGGGAGAAACATAATGTGCTCGTCCATAAACCTCTTTTTACATCATATTAACATCAAGCAAATATATTACTCTTGCTCTGGCGGTAAATTAACAGTTTGGTAAAGTTAATAACTTTGCCCCCCCCCCTCCTCCGACAGCACTTTTCAAGGTGAATCAACATGTGTGATTGCTCTTTCTTTGACGATGCGTGAAGCCTTGAGGACAAACACATAAAAATCTATCTTTCAAAACAGCCTAATGAATGTCCCACATCTTCCCTCCTGACATCTTATAAACAGTAACTCAAGAGCGGTGCGTTCGGCGTGGGAATAACAACGCGAGGGTGAAAAGAGGAAGCTAGAGAATAATTTGGTTTTTGAAGCTGCGGTTGAGGTCTTTGTGCGGCAGGACAATCGCGTTGAGGATTATCACCTCTCTTGGAATGGACACATTACAACCTGCGGGTGAGTATAAAAAATTCGTGTGGCAACTATCACGACAAGTGAAACAATGCGCGGCCCAAATGACATATAAGGAAATGTTACCGAGGATAGTGATGGACGGTGTGAGTTTTCCTTCTCTGAAGAGGGTCTCGCTGTCAATTTTTGCGTAGGGGTCATTGGGGTTGGGGTCACTGGGAGTTCCTTCCACCCGTGCCCATTTTCCAATCGTGCTATCCCATCCTACAACGCTGTGGAGGACGCAGCAATGGTCCTAGAGGAGAAAATAGAGATACAAACATAAATCAATGAATGCTAAACCATTTTGCAGGCAAAACAAATAGAAGCCATCTACTATGAAAACACGTCTTTGGTTTTAGTACTTTCACTCGCAGAGAAGAAGCCCAGGAGGACTGTTGAGTTTCCGTTGGACTTTGTTTTGCCTTGTACTGAGGTTGTGCATCTGTCAAAACTGACGGTCAAATCATAACAGGGATTTGCGTTATAAGAGTTTTATTTTTGAGCGTGTGTCCAAGTCACACATCTGAAAAGTTTCACATGCAGACCACATTTTAAAGCAAAATGCCAATAACACAGAGCTGCCTGAAGAGATTTGTCATTTGCGTAGTGTTTTGGCTTACCTGCAGAGTCGCACCGTGGAGGATAATGGATTCTCGAACTCTGACCCCAGCACCAATGGTAACGCCAGTACCGATGGTGACATTAGGACCCAACTGCACGATGACATATTGCTTTAGATCTCTCCTGTGCTTTCACAGAATAAAAACAATGTTGAATGATGCTTACCACAGCAGTGGGGTCAATGTTGGCGGTGGGATGAATATAAACATCACCTAGAGAACAAAAGAGGCCATTTTAAAGCGGTTGGGTGGCCGCCGTGTTGAAAGACAATAAGGCTGCCGTACCGCTTATTTTCGGGCCTCCAACTTTATTGGAGGCCAGCCTTTCCGGATGACTTTTATGATACTGGTTGAGGTACAATCGACTGGCATAAATTGCAGACCTGTGGAGGAGGGGGGGGGGGATTCATATGAAACACATTTTATCAGCTAGACTGGATGAAAATAACGTTCACGTCTTTCACTCACCCTGCCGATTTTATCTGGCTCCAGAATCGAAGTGTTTTATAAACGTAGATTTTGCCCTGTCCGGCGAGGGTGGTGAAAATGTCCTGCTCCAACCTGATGGCTTCCGCTCTGTGCCAGCCGTTGTTTGTTTCCTCGCTGCCAGACATAAAAATGTGACATTATTATTCGACAATATAAATATTTTGGTGTGCTGACATAATTGTTTCTGGTCAAGACCTGTTTTTGGATTAAACCAATAAAACATACTGATGGTTGAAAAGTCTACTCATTTTGGAAAAAAAAGGAAACTGTTCAAAAATTGTGCCATGGCATAATCTTTTTAATAGAGCTCTTCGCTCTATATGTGACGAGCCACTCGGATGATAAGCCGAAAATCCAGACGAAAATTCATCAAACGTTCTCCAAAGCAGCACTCCGAAACAAACGCGAGCACAAGTTTGAGTTAAAACGCATCACTTGTCAGCTCGGGGGTTCAAACCAAAGCCGATCCAACATTTGATCAAAACCTTAAGTGGATGGCTCTCCATACTAATCAGGATCTCTCTTAAAGTGAATTGTGAGAGCCAAGAGATGAAACAGAACGTTAAATATTGATGAAAAGAACATGTTTAAGGATTCCACCCATAATGGGAGATTTGCCAAAAGGGGGAGGGAGGTATGGTTCGAGGCAAAGTCAGCCCTGTGAGATTTTGCCCTGAATCCACTTTCATTCCTTTCCAAGTTCCAGGATCAGAAAATATGCTGAGTCAGTACTAATTTTCATTTTGGTGGATTGTTGGTTAAGTATGCAGTATGGTTTGAGTTTTCTCTTTTAAGACCTTGCGGCACAATATTTAAGCACGCAAAACAAAATTATAAAGTGTAAACCCACCCAAAAATAGTTGTTGTTTTTTTTTCTCCCAGTTGTGTGGCCAGAGTACAGAGTTGATTATGATTATTTGTTTAAGATGATTGAGAAAAGGAACTGTGTTTTCTTCTCTACGTCACTTCCAAAACCACTGTTTACTTTATCAAGTTCAAGAACCAATAGTTTGACCACGTGCAGAATGTCCTCACGCAAATATTTGCCAACTTCACAGTGCAGTAGTACAAAGTGCGGAAAAGGAAAAAAAACCTGAGAAAAGTGTGACAATCAACCAGCTATTTTTTTTTTTTTTCCAGCTAACATCTATGACTCCTTTAAATCAAAGTAAGCAAGTCCTAACTTTCTGGTGTCGCTCCAACATATACCTGAGCGTTTTTTTGGTTTAATGTTGTCTTAGGAGGGATTTAATTTTTTCCCCAGGGATTTTCTTGGAAAAAAAAAAAACAATAATCAAGATTGATAAACCAATTCCAAATTTCCGATCTGGTGAACTTTTCAGAGACCTAAAAAAAAAGGTTTTGGAACATTTTAATTATGCCTGTTCTTGTCTCATCGCAATAGTATCTCACTTAAACTCTGTTTCTAAAAAAGAAAAAAAAGATAGAGAAAGAAGAGCATGGCAACAATCACAAAGCCTCCTATGCAAACTCAGCCATAGTTGCTAAGTAACGCACACCAAACTATGAGTGCTCTAAAACCACGCCGTGCAGTTGACATGTACCAACTTACCCATCATATGGAAAACTGATGATTGTGTGGGCAAACACAAATCATAATGGGGGAAGGAAGGGGAAAGAAAGACAAATGAAGACAACCAAAATCACCAAAAAAAGAAGACACACGGACCCCTGCCCCAACTCACAGCAGCATATCTTGTTGATTTTTCTGGAAGACCGCTCCAATATGCTGGAAAATTTCCGGATTAAAAAGGTATATACCACAGTTGATGATGTCGCTGACAAATGTGCTGGGCTTTTCCACATAATGCAACACCTAATGAGCATACAGAAAGACTGTTATGATTTGAAGCGGATGAGTATGTATGGAAATAAATCAGGGAGGTTACATACCTCATTTGTTTCCTCATTTTCAACTATACAGCCATAATTCAGGGATTGTTTTCTGTTTGCCTGAGAAAGGAAAATGGCAGCGTGGAAAAAGTGAAATCTTTTGGAATAATATCACAAGATTTAAAGCGCTACAATATTACATGGCAGTGAGGACAAAACAATATTCTATAACAAGACAAGCGCCAATAGGGAAAACTCACTGTTGTTCCGAGTATAACAAAGCTGTTTGGTTCTCCGTGTTCTTTCTGGAAGCTGAGCATCTCTGTCAGAGGAAAGGCAGCGCACACATCAGCATTAAGGACAAAGAAAGCCTGAGGGCCACCAGCGATGATTTGATCTCTGAAGTGATAGATGCCCCCTCCTGTACCCAGGGCTGCATATTCTTGCAAATACCTGCGGTGCACAAGAAAATCTGAGTTGTGGTTAGTATGCAAGAGATGTGTAGCTGCAGGGCGAGGTTAAAGCATTCCACAAAGTGCTAAACCAACGGTGTGATTTTAATTCCTTTTTACCTGATTGAAATTTTAAACTCCTGTTGCGCAGTCACAAGAAATCTGCTCAGCTCTTCATTAGGTTGGTAAAAGCCAATGAGCAGGATCTCTTTCATATTTGGTAACTTTGGGGGGGGAATACAAAAATAAGTTGATGAATACTGACAAGATTTTTAACACTGAGTGCAGCCATAAACTTGGCAATGCTGTCACCTTGGCGCATGCTTCGATGTGATGTTGCAGCATGGGCACACCAGCTACTGGGAATAAAGGTTTGGGGACTTCAAATGACAGTGGCCTAAACCTTGTGCCTGCAAAAAGAAACACATTTTGATTGTTATCGTTGCGCCACGTCAGCTAAATATACCTTACGAACGTAGCATTGAGTTTTAGCACTAGCGATTTAAATGCCTGTAAAAGAAAAAGCAGTGTGTACACAAGACGATGCGCTATATTCTCACCTTTCTGAGGCCCTCCTATTAAAATAACAGCTTTCAGCATTTTGATCAGCAAGCTATGATTTGATTCTGCACTAAAACAGTGACAAATACACGCTGATGCTACTCCGGGGATATTTACTTCCGCATACAAATGATGACGTAGACCGAAGTGTAAAACCCGGATAGAAGTACGGATGTGAGTGGAGTGCAATAAAAAACTGGATTAAAATAAAAGTAAAATAAGAAATACATTTTGAATCGTTTCTCAGAAGAAGTCTGTTTTAGGTCACACTAATTCTATTAATTTAGTGTTAATCTGCACCAACATTATTCCAGCCCAAAAGTATCAATTATTGCACTGCCGCAATGCTTATTCTAATATTAAATTGGACGACAGTATCATATCGCAATTTTGTTCCTGTAGCATTTGATATTGTCATGTGTGATAGTTTATCTTTGCAAAATATCTCCTATTTGTTGTTTATGTTGAGTAGATCTGAAGAAGTGGAAAAAAAAAAACAAGTCAGCTGTCAGGCTAGAAAGCTCGCAAAAAGCAACAAACAGTTCCAATGGAAAAAGTTTACTTGAATATTTCCTCATTAAAACATAACCTAAAGTCAAAGTGTTCCCCGTGCGGTTGTGTTCTGAACTCAAACATATGCAAATCAGATATGCAACTGCATCAAACAACCAGAATAATATTTTAGTCAACAGTCACCAGGGGATATTCTGCTTGGTTTTAAACTTCCAGACAGAAACTAGAATCTAAAGCGCTTTCATATCTTGCAGGTTAGTTCTTTCCCCAGCTTTCCCACAAACACACAGGCTGCATTCTATTTTCTCTCTCCAACAGTCAACTGAAAGAATACATGTGCTATTATACAGTGGGATTTGTATCACAGTACAATGAACTGATAAACATACAATAAATCAAAACATGTATAAAGATTCTTCTCCAAAATGTTATGCTGTTTCGTGAAAGCATTCTTTTTGACAATGCAGGTCAAGTGCAAAGGTCAGTCACATTTAATTATAATTGCATCTTTAAACATCAAGTCCATTCGCATTGGAAAACATCATGTACCATATAAACGTCATAGCTCCAAGTCATTTGAACTATGCCTAATAAATTTCAAGTAGCTCACACTATATGTACATTACTATACGAGAAGTGCTGAGGCCCACTCATCATTCCTCATTTGTGATTGCTTCGTTAATGAAATTTCATTTAAACTCTTGATGTCACACTAACAAAAGTTGTGCAGGAAACAATAGAGTGCAATAAAACTTTTCCACACAAACCCAAGTTGACGTACAGTACATGTAAGGTTGGGTTTGACCTTGCATTCTAAAGCAAAGCTCAGCCTTGGCTTATCTTTAGACCGTATCAACCAAGATTAGCAAGGCGTACGTCTACTGTTCCATCGTCTGGCTTCAGCTCACATTGTCATCTTCTGCTGTGCTGGTCTTTGCGTCTACGCAGCTCCGCCAGGATGCGAGCCCGAAACTCAGTCCAGTCCTCGTTCTCCATCTGCTGGACTCCGAGCGCCAGATGGAGGGCTATGCAGTGAGTGCGCAGGAAAGGATTGTACGCCTTCTCCTCTCCAATTGTTGAAGGACACTAAAAAACAAGGAGGGGATTTCGAATTTATTTAGCAACACACCGATGCAGACAAAGCAACACATGCCGATGTTATTTTCTCTTCCGTGCATATTGTATCGTGCAATGAGCATGTGACAACAACCAGGCCTGACACATTGCTAGGTGATAAGGCCTCGCTTCCAGGATCTGGAAAAACATTGTGCAGCATGACGAGAGCGCCGATGTATGATTCTCACCGTGCAGCGCTTCAGGCCTCGCTGCTGCAGCACCCACTGATATTTGTTTTCCATGGCTGCATTGCGTGGCTCCACCTCAGTGGCGAACAGCAGATTGTCCGTGGCATATTCGTGACCTGAGGGGCGACCGGTGTGCAGGCATTCGTGTGGCCCCAACAAAAACAAGCATTAGCTTGCCAGCATAATAACACTTGAGTGCACACTCTGCATTTAAAGTGACATTAATTGTGGGATAATTGCAGCTTTGTCGTGAGTGCAAATTGCATCAATGCACATCCACAACACAGTAACGTCGACGTACGTTAGCGTGTTTATGTGCGTGTGTGTGAGAGCTTCCTACCGGGCCAAAGAAGAGTATCATCACTTAAGGAGCCGACAGTGTCGAGCGATGACAACATTGTTGTGGCGCTGCCCTCAAACATCCTCCCTTCAAACAACAAAAGTGCACTTGACACAAGTAGCTTGTTTTGGCTTTTATTACACTTCTTTTTTGTAAACCGTGGCAGAGAGGAAGACAGGGACAGCGGTTGCAACTAAAAAATTAAGAGTCCCTTAAATTTGCCACATTTCTGTCTTTTTCAATATTACATTTATGGCTGAAACAATTAATCAAGTAACTTTTTGCATGTAAATCATTTGATTAATCATTTTAGCCCCTACTTACCGCATCCTGAGAGAAAGACCAAGTCACCAGAGAAAAGACTTTTTGGAGCACCCGGTACCTGGCCATCCAGCAGGTAGATCATGTGGCCCACTGTGTGTCCTGGAGTGAAGAGGGCGTTGAAGTGCAAACAACCGACTGTTACCGAGTCCTTGTGTGACAGAGGGCTAAAAAAATAAAAATAAAAAAATCAAACACCGGTGACGACATGACACACCTAGCACCTTGGGTAAGGATGCAGAAAGAAATGTATTATTCAGCACGTTAACTGGGAAGCGCACACCATTAGCTGAACGTGATAGAATTATTCATAGGAGAAAAACATGACATTATTTGTTGACCTTCTCGACAAACACAGTTACAACATGCGCTTCGGTGCAGTTCATCGGGCCACGATAATTCACTGCGATGCACTCTCTTCACGCGTGCTAAAATGAGCAAGCTGGAACTTACTGCGTCAGGCCGGGAATGTTATCGGCTGCATTTCCATAAACTCTACATGCGGTATGACGCCTTTTCAGCAATTTGTTTCCCCCGCTGTGATCCCTGTAGATAACACAGACAGTGGCAACCGGACGTGGTGATTCGACTCGACAATTCCTTTTAACCTGTCTGGATGATTTGTGGAGAGCAAGCAGATGGGGTCAAACATGATATAGAAGCTCACCGGGTAGTTAAACTATGAATCTTGACTGTTTACACTGTATACTTCATGGACTTATACTTTGAGTGCAAATCTGAATTAATCATTCAGTAGATTATTTTGTAGTGCTTTTTAAATTTGCACTACCTGCTTGTTGTTTATACAGGGCAATATTAAAAATAACATTAAAAAACTCACCAATGCTTGTGTGTACAGAGGATGGCTTCTAGTGTCACGCCCTCCTCCTCGAGCACGGTCTAAAAGGTTGATAAAGCTGTTATTGATCAACACAAATATAAATAATCAGGGGGAAAGGGCACCGTACAAAACCTGGTTACCTGAACAGATTGAGGGTCTGCCGGGTCTACAACAGCCGCAACGCTCGAGGTGGTGTCAATAATGAGATAGCTGTAGTTGTCTGACAGCACAGAGATGGGAATGATTTTCATACCTGTAGGAGAGCAAAGGACAAAATGTACACTGGCTACATACTTAATCATTTACTGCTAGACAGATCTAGCCATTCATTTGCTTTAGGGGTCACGGTGAGCTGGAGCCCATCATGTATATTTTAGGGAAGCCCCATACAAACATATAGAGAAGATGCAAACTCCATGCAGAAAGACCAGAGACAAAAAGTAACCCCTGAATCTGCTGATAGATTTAACCTAAATGAAATATGTACGTATTTAGATATTCCATGCCATACCAGGAAATTGCATTGGCAGAACTGTGGAGTGTCCAGTTGGGTAGCGCTCCCGAGCTTTCCTCATCTGCCTCTTGTAAAACATGTACCCAAGACTGGTCTTGGTGTACAATGTGTACCTGATTTAGAAAAATAAAATAAAGAAAGATAAAATATATTAGAGCCAGGCAGATGCAAAGGACAAACAATGAAATTATGATCGTAATAATAATCTGTTATTAGCAATATTAGTATTGTTATTGTTACAAGCATACTGTTTGACATTTGGGTGCCTAAACTTGAAAATGTATACAACACTAACAGAGTTAGCTTTTTAAATGATACAGTCATGAATGTAATGTTGTTAAATGACCTCAGAGCTAACGCTAGATGTTGCTACGCTAAAGCGAATCAACCAAACGAACACACAACACTACAGTATATTGTTGCAATGGAAGCGAGAACAAACTTACGCTATTCTGAATAATGGCTTCTCTGTGCGAGCCATTATTTCGCTAAATATTTTCCTCCAAAGTAGCTGTGCGGTGCGTCTGAAGCGAACAAATAAACATAATGAGACGAACGATACGGAGACAGTGATAGGTAGAACCCAGTCAGGAAGCGCCATCACGTCGAAGCCAGGAAGAACGTGATGACGTCATAGCCGCGCGCCATACGTAAAAATAAAATTTAAAATGTCTTTTACTATTAATAAGTAATGCTAATAAACACAATAAAAGACAATAGTCTAAATTAAAAACAAAGAATCAAAGTTGATGAGTCAAGTGTCTAATTTCCTTGCGTTTTGTTCATCACACAACATCAAAATTAGATCAAACAAAAGTTATTGTGCTATGGCTGATACAGTAACAAAATTAAATTATTAAAATGATTCAGCACAGAAAAAACAATTCATATCTGCTAGAAGTCCAATGGTCTGATCCTTAGAGAATGCCAGGCCCATTTTGTTAACAAATAATAATAATTATTATCATTATTAGATGAATATTACAATAAGAGAATTTGACTTATAATTTGGCAGTAAAACATTACCTCATTTATTTTTTCTTTAAAAAGGATTAGAATGTGCATATGCAACAGGAGTATCCGTCATATGACACAGTGTTGACTAGTGTAAGTTACAAAACACATATCCTATGACACTGAGGACCAAGGTGCACATTTAGGAAAGTGCAGAGCACAGGGGACAGAGCCGCTGAAACAAGTAAGAAACATCAAATTTATTACGCTTTATTCATCTTGTACTCTGTGAACCAGTCCATCGTGTAATATCTAAATACCATTGTATACTTTGATAACACAATAATTGCACAATCGAGCCCCACTAATAAATGAATCAGCTTGTATATGAAACGAGGGTTCAAAACTGAACAATCAAGCCATTCTCTCTGCTGTAAAATGTCCAAACCCTCTTACTTTACAGGGTGCAACCATGTCATCTAAAGTGGATAATCCTCCAGCCTATGAAGATGCATTGCAAGATCCCAAGTACGAGCCCACCCAGCTGCAGCATGGTTCATCTGACGCGCCGCCTCCATCCTACAGCCCTGGCCCTGGCATGTACCCCGGCCCTCCCGGCTACTGGGGCCAGGCCGGCATGTGGGCAGCGCCTGGCCTCTCTCCATCTGGGATGCCCACCACAATACCCACTCTGTCTGCCAGCATGACTGCAACCAACCCAAGTCAGGAGCAAATGTGACGCATGACCTCCTATTTGTGCGCACTATACATGCTGTCTCATCCTAATTTGCAGGAGAAATGGAGGGCTTTCTAAGCACGCAGTGGGAGAGTACATCTGTTCGACACGCTTTTATCAGAAAGGTAGGGCTGCTCATCATGAGTTTCATCTTACTGGATCTAAAATGTGTGCTTGTTTGGCAGGTGTATTTAATTTTAGCAGCTCAGCTCACTGTCACCTTTTCAGTTGTGGCCGTCTTTACATTTGTGTAAGTGTGGACACAATATCAAACCCCTGATATCTCGTCTACTTTCTGAGTGCTCTCTATTTGCACATCTTTAGGGAGCCAGTCAAGATGTTTGTTATCAGATATCCTGGAATCTACTGGGCATCCTTGTGAGTTATAAAATGATGCTGTCAAAGATTGTAACTGCAGCCAGGATGGAGTTTGTTTTTATGCAACTTGAATGTTTTGTATTTTCTTAGAGTGGTTTACTTTGTCGTTTACTGCATTCTCATCTGCTGTAAAGAGCCAAGGTACCATGCCCGCTTTAAAAGCTACGATTATGAGTTAGTTGCATGCATGGATTGATTACAGTGTGTGTCCAGGAGGCGCTTTCCATGGAATCTGGTGTTGTTGGGGGTTTTTGTGAGTACTTGATTATATATCAGAAGCCATGTTTGATTTAGCAGAGCCTTAAGCAGAATGTCAAATTTTAAAAAAGCAGTGACTTATATTTGTATGGTTTGTCTTCTGCAGACAGTTGCCCTATCTTATATGTCCGGAACAATTTCAAGGTTTGTTTATGCCCCCTTTTATTTTACATACACCACACCATCATCATGTGTTTTTTGGTTTTAAACACCCAATGTATCTATTTTCCAGCTATTACGAAACCAAAGCAGTCTTACTTGCCATGGGAATAACGGCCTTAGTTTGCGTAACTGTCACAGTCTTCTGCTTTCAAACCAAGGTAGATGCAAGTCAAAAGAATGTCTGTGTGAGGCTCAGCAGCCTGTGGCTTGTCACACAAAGTCTTTGTTGTCAGTGTAAAAGAACGCCTTTGTCTCGCATTACAACTGTGAACCGTGTTCCTTTTAAATATTAATAAGATTTTTGGGAAAAGATGTGAATCCATCTTTCGGTCTGATGCAAGGGAGATGAAAAACTGTCGCATCTTTGCTATCTATATTCGAAAGATTGGTGCCTCATTATAATAGGAATTTGAATGCACCTTCGAGACATTCACTTTTATGCGAAATGTTTCTCATCATAGGTTGACTTCACTTCCTGCGGCGGATTTCTCTGCATTGCCGCCATTCTGCTCATCATCATCGGTATGGTGACATCCATCGTGCTCGCCTTCCACTACGTAAGGGCCTCTTTTATAAAGGATTCTGTCTACTCATGTTTCTCGGAGAAGAAAGTGTATCCGTGCGACTAATTTACCATTCCGAGGCCTTTATTTGTGTCACTGAACAGGTGCCTTGGCTTCATATGCTCTATGCTGCCATTGGAGCAATCGTTTACACCTTGGTGAGCTTCAAAATTCCCTCTATGGACTGTTAAAGTCCCTGAAAAGTGAAAAGTAATGTTCTCAGGGCAACATTGCATTATTTAGGGTGGCTAAACTTGTTTTCTGTTAGTTTTTAGTATACAACACGCAGCTTCTCATCGGAAACCGGGAGTTGGCGATAAGCCCGGAGGAGTACGTTTACGGAGCGCTGTCACTCTACATTGACATTGTTCATATTTTCCTCTTCATCCTTCAAATCAGTGGTTCGGCCACTGACTGAGAGCTTAAGAAGAGCTCAACGCGTCCCTTGGGAGTTTGGACTAACGTTATCCTGTGTTAACTAGCTATTGTAAAATATGTTCCATAGCCAGATGTAAAACGTCTTCATGTGGTCCTTGCTGTTTTGCCGCCAACACTTGAGCACTTTGGATTTTTCTTGTCATATATTAAAGAGGGTCAGTTGACATTTTGTTGGAGAAAACATTTAGTTTGTTTGCTGAACAAATGAATACAAAGGCTGTTTTATGTTTTGAAAATATTTTTACGATCCATGGTTTGTTCTTTTGATTAAAAAAAAACATCTAGTTACAGACATGTAGGAGATGATGATGGTTAGTTGGAGGTAGTGAGACAGTAACTACAGGTATTGCATTTTTCCAACCTAACTCGAGTACACGCCTCGTGTTGCTCAACTGTTGCTTGTTGTTAAGACATCTCATCACAACAATCAATAAAGTTTCCTACTGTTGCACTGACTCCAATAATCTGCCTTAGTAGAAATAAATCCCAGTAGCGTGTTAGTGACTAAGAGTGGCACTAACCCGCAAAATCAGTATTGTGAATTAGTAGTTTCCCCGTCACTGTTATGAAGTCTGGTTTTGAAAAGATAGCCTCCCTTGACAGTTTCAAGGGGTCAGGCGTTTGGGGTCACGGGGGAACATGGAGGTCTGGCGCACATTGTGGAGCCCGAGGTACAACATGCAGACTCTCTCCAGGCCTACAAGGGATGACAGTAAAGTTACATCAACATCTTTTGATCAATAAAATAGGGATGGAAAAGGTAAAGTAACAGACAGCAGATTGGTTTAAAAATAACAACAAAACGATATGCGGAACAAAACTGTAATGTACAATGACTGTTTGAAAGCATCAAAGTATCAAAACCTTTGTTTTGTATCTTAAATAAGAACAGTGTTTCTTACCAATGCCTCCACCGCCATGTGGGGGGGCGCCATAGCGGAAGGAATCAATGTACGCCTTGATCTTCTCCAGATCTGTGACGTAGAACAGAAGGCACACGTGACTAGTTTCTATATTTCATCCACATTCACAAAGCACTGCTTCTGTGATTAACATTCATTTCCTTGTGGATTTTTTTTATTTGTCCCCTGCAGAGGGAGACAAACTTCAAAAGTGCCTCACATGCCTAAAAATGCTGTGATTGAGGCATTGGGATGGGACGTACGTAGGATTGTTATTTCAAATAATAAAATACTGTCATTTTTTTATTTTATTTATTAATGAAGTTACCAATTATTGTGAAAATAGATAGATTGATTAATAATAAAAGGACTATTGATCAAGTAAATTACTCGCTGGGCCCGAGTCTTACCAATCTGGTGATACATGGCCCGTTCGGTCAGCAGCTGCGCATCATGGATTCTCTGAGCCCCGGACAGAATTTCCTCCCCACGCATGAACATGTCATAGGAGTTGGAATTTTTCTGGAATTTAAAACATAATATGTCGGCTATAACGTTTCTCACTGCCGTATGCCTGCGTTTTGAGTTTGTGAGACACTTACAGGGTTGTTGGGATCAGGCATGGTATAGAAAGGTCTCACAGCCAGCGGGTACTTGTCCAAAACGTAGAAATCGGTATCATACTGGAGGGTGAGGGGAAAGAAAAGATAATAACCGTTGGAAGTAGGTAGATAACAGAAACTGATACACAATGAACGCATTTGGACCTACCTTCTCCTTGACAAGGCGGCCAAGTAGTTTTTCATTCGGCGTGCTGCAAAAACGAGAATTTATCAGTAACTTGTTCATTCCAACGTATGAAAATATATTTGTACAGATTCTCTCGTTAGGATATTTTGGCTTTCATCTACATGTGATCATTTCTGACCTCAGGTCTTCCTCGTCACCCATCTCCACCCCGGCCCCACGCAGCATGGCCAACCCCTCCTTGTACTCAAGTCTCAGAGTGGGCTCCAGAAATTTGAAAGGCTCACTAGGAAACTGTTTGTTTACAGTCTGGATCTCCGTCTGGAAGCTGACATAAAAAGACAAAAGTTATTGGAATCAAATAATTGTTCACCTCACCGTCAATTCATCCTGAAGAAGCAGACATAGTTGAGGAAATTCACCACCATGCCACCACGAGGGGGCACTGAAGGAACATGGACCATCATCTCATTGGCCGTTTAGCTGCTTTGCACAAAGCTGACAAACGCTTGACAGCCCATAATCTAAACTGGTGAAATAGTTTTGTCAGGAAATACAATAACTGACTTTTTCATACTAGGGGCTTGTCAAGTTTGATTTTATGTCATAAAAAGAAAATATTGCTGCATTCATTTCCTAACCATTCATTGAATAGAATGTTTGACAGAGCCCTCGATTTACTTCAAACAAAAACTGAACACTAATTCGTAATGCTTACTTGTCTCTCAGGCCTTTAAAGATCTGGACCATGGTGTCAGTGATGGAGTCAATGACCTCATGGTAATGGTAATTGAAAGCCATTTCAATATCCAGACCCACAAACTCAGTGAGATGCCGATGGGTGTTGGAGTCTTCCGCTCTGAAAACTGACAAGAATGACAATTTAGATTGACATCAAATGTTTAAAGCAGTCATTAAAAACTTAAAGCTGCTTTGTCTTAAAATACTCTAAAAGAAGCGATTAAAATGGGGTCTCGATCCCAATCGGATTTTAAGATCAGTCTTCACGCCATAAAAATTATGAGCTACTGGAAATTAGCCTTGCATAGGCAAAAGTATTATCAGAAGCGGGCTACTTTTTTTTTTTGTTTTTTGTAATTCGGGATTCAGTTCATACACGATTGTGAAACACAACAGAGTCCTGACTTTGTTTACTGAATGGCTGATGACTGACAGGTACCTTTATGATGACTGACACAACTATGACCATCACATACTAATTAGCTGCCAAACATAATTAGCCGCTAATTGCTATCGGCCATCGAGAGGACGACTAATAATTCATGCACTTCGTGTAAGTGTGAGGCTATTAAAAAGCTGCATCCAAGAACGCCTTCACGGCAACATCAACAATATTTTTCCAAAAGGACATCGTGTCCCCCTCGGGGTCATTCTTAACTGGACCACCGATGGAGTTTGCAAATCAGTCGAGGTGGCTGGGCACAAATCGTACAAGTGTGTCAACCGCCGCAGTCCAGAATCTACAAAGCTGCAACCATTCGATCCCTGAATAATAACTCAAAAACCAGCACAACATCTGCTCCTCTTTGCCCTCGACCTATGCTATGTTTACATAAAAATTGTTCCTCGCTGGACGCACAAGTCTGCTGGCAGAGCGCCGGTCCCAAATGGACTGGCCGTAACTAAGGCAACGTCAGTAAAGGGTATTCAAGCCTTAGATGCAGTGATGACCTTAAGTCCTTTTATTTCTCTTGTGAGCCGACAGAAAAAGACAAACCGAGGCTTCATTTTGGTTGTGTAATATCTGCCCTGATACAGAATAAGCAATTAATCACACTCTTGTTTTTTTTTTTTTTTTTTTTTACCTGGACCCACACAGAAGACCTTGTCAAAGTCAGCACAGATGCACATCTGTTTGTACAGCTGGGGAGACTGGGCCAGGTAGGCGCTGGTCTTAAAGTAAGACACTGTGAAGACGTTGGCTCCACCCTCACTGGCAGCTGGCGTAGGAATAAAAAAAAAAAAAACATTTTTTTTTTAAATTTGTAATGTTTTGTTTTTGTCTGATATTTGCATGCCAAGAGGAGGGCGAGGGCCCACCTAATGTCGCAAACAGTTATTACATGTCACGGGTGTTGGCAAACAGGAAGGTGTGGTTTTTTGCAAAAAGCACATCGTGCGGATTTACAGTTGCCGCTCGAATCAAGAGCACCACGTTTGAATTGCGAGGCGCTAAACCAAAACCTTTTCATTGGCTCTTGAGGAAAGGAAGAAGTGAAAGTGTTGCATAATTTCTACAACGTGTTGTGTAACAAAACCCAGACTCTCCAGTTCGTTATCAAGAATTCTCATATGAGCATACTAACTTTTTAGTAAAGCAATGACTTACATTTCACCTGTGGCTAGTCATCTAGAAAGTGCACTTCTGTTGAAAGCTATCTCAGATTTCCCAGGGGATCAAAGTGTGTGTGTACCTGATATGATTTTAGGTGTCTGAATCTCCACAAAGCCCTTTTTAGTGAGGGTATCTCGGAAAAGTTGGCACACTCCTGACTGCAGACGAAAGATGGCTTGGCTGGTAGTTGTCTTTGAGAGACACAAGCAAACATTGCCACAATGAAATCAGTTAATGCAAAAAATAAAAATAAAAAGAACAAAAAAAAGGGGAGGTTGAAGTGAAACTCACGTACAGAGTAAAACCACAGGTACAAAAGAAATAAAGTACCGGTAATACCAGTAACACGAAATCCGCCAAAATGCGACAGTTTGACAGAAGCCAGTCAGAACATAACCGAACACCGCCCTACAATTACTCATTCACATACAACAACTTTACTGGCTTTGGATTCCAGATATTAAACAGGCTCATGACCAAAGGACCTCGCCTTTTCAGTCAGTCTTCCCCCCAAATGCGGTTTAGAGTCACTTTATTCTTCTTTCTTGTATCAAGTGCCAGCGGCATACATGAAAATAAGCAATCACATCCAGACAAACACTTTACAGCAGCATAAAACACTTCTCTATACTCAAAACAACAACTCAAAACTGTCCTGACCTGGACTGTGGAAAAAAACTCACTTCCTGTTCTGAGTACACCTCAAGTGGGTAGGTGTCAAACTGTCAACATTGTTACTATTGCGCACAGCAAACAACTTGCGTTTTGCTGAGTTCAGCGCTGCGCAAAAGATACTCGAATCAGACGGGACTGTCTGTGCTGCTGTGGTAATTTACCACAGACGTTTCAGAACGTGGGAAACAGTGAATTGGATCCTTATATACCGTAATTTCCGGACTATAAGTCGCGGTTTTTTTCATAGTTTGGGTGGGGGGGCGACTTATACTCAGGAGCGACTTATATATGTTTTTTTTTTCACAAATTTTTACTTGATCATTAAGACATCACTTACAAGTATAGTTGACCACTTCCCATGTTATTTTTAGTATAGTTGATCACTTCACATGCTTTTATTTCTTTATCTTGAACATATTCAAAACATAAAAAATAGAGAAAACATCAAATAAAGCAATTAACACTTTAAAGCACCATATCCAAGTCCACTGTCTGCTGTATGTACACTTGCTCCATTTTTGCTCCTCTTATATTTATTATTATTATTTATTATTATTTGTTTATTTATCATTTATTCAATACTCTTATTTATTCATTGTTAGTGCCTTCTTGGTTTTTTTTGTGTTGCTTGTATGCATATGTGTACTATCTCACCGAGGGATAGTGGAAATGTAATTTCTATCTCTTTGTGTGTCTTAGTATATAAAAAAATATATCGACGATAAAGCAGACTTTGAATTTGATAAAACAACCAAAAAAAATTATATTTTCAGACGAAACTGGATGAGGGCGCTCTAAATTTTACCGTTGGCCGTGACTCATCAACTGGGTGGGCTTAAGAAAAATGGCACCAAAAAGAAACTCATATTTTGCAGGTTACAAACTTCAAGTTGTAAAATATGCAGCTGAAAACAGTAATCGAGCAGCAGAAAGAAAGTTTGGAGAACCGTGATGTACCAATGGATTACTATTTCAAGTGACGTCAGTAGCGCGGCGCGCCGGTTGTTTACATACAAACGTGCCCACACAAGGACTACCATCATTAGCGGTGATCATTTCTAAGTGACACGGAGGACAAAGAGTTTGAAGGAATTAAGGATTTGGAGTGACATAGAAGGTTTGAAAAACTATTATGGCTTTTACGCACGCCCGGTCTCTACTGAGTCGGGGGCCGACGCTCGGCCGAGTGGCTGTCCGCGAACGGTGCGCGGGGCTCGGACATGGCCATTACGCACGCCCGGTCTGTCTGGAAGTCCACGCCGCCACACGCTTGGAAGTTTGTTTTGTTTAATAAAGAGCCGTTTACCAAACCTACGTCGATCCTTGTACTTTGTTAACGCTACAATATAGTTATATAGTAGATCTGTGGAATAAAGACGAGGCTGACGTCAGGGCGCACGCGCGGCGATGTTGACAAAGGACGAGGAATTTGATCGATGGATTTAATGGAATTAAAGTGCACGGATGGTTTGATAATATTATTGGCTTGTATTATAGTTATTTAAAATATAGTTTATCTATCGTTATATGAGCCTGTGGAATATTTTGAAGCGCAAGCGCCCTCAGCCGTGCGCACCCATTGTTGACAAAGAACGATCGATGGATTTAATGAATTGGAGTGACACCGATGGTTTTATAAACATGTTATTCATGTAATAGTTGTCCTTAATCACTCTATATGTTACGTCAGGTCCGTTCTCAGCTCTTTGTTTGTGTTTGTCACGTTAGCATACCTATCGTTTAACCTGTTGTTGCTATTTAATGAATTGGAGTGACACCGATGGTTTTATAAACATGTTATTCATGTAATAGTTGTCCTTAATCACTCTATATGTTACGTCAGGCCCGTTCTCAGCTCTTTGTTTGAGTTTGTCACGTTAGCATACCTATTGTTTAGCCTGTTGTTGCTATTTAATGAATTGGAGTGACACTGATGGATTTATAAACATGTTATTCATGCAATAGTTGTCCTTAATCACTCTATTTGTTACGTCAGGCCCGTTCTTAGCTCTTTGTTTGTGTTTGTCACGTTAGCATACCTATCGTTTAGCCTGTTGTTGCTATCGTTTAGCCTGTTGTTGCTCGTTCATGACTGTTTTTGGTGTGGGATTTTGTCGAATAAATTGCCCCCAAAATGCGACTTATACTCCGGAGCGACTTATATATGTTTTATTTCACTTTTTGGGGCATTTTATGGCTGGTGCGACTTATACTCCGGAGCGACTTATAGTCCGGAAAATACGGTAGTCGCACGTCTGGCGGTTACGCCAAACAGAATAAACCGATTCTTAGCTCCTAGATGTGCTGCATTAATGTAATGGATTAGCTATGATAATTAAGTTGAGGTATTTAAACTAAATGCAAGAAAATTGATTTAATTTTATGGTGGCTAAAAGACTAATATGAAGGCTGGAGAGTATTCTTACACATATACAATGTTGATGTAATGGTTGTAAAAATGACCACAGACTTGTCTACTCAACAACACAACAGCAGCTTGCTCCCAACTAATTTGCACAATCTAAATTAAATCAAGTAACCCTTTGCCACTGTGCTGTAAAAGAAAGCACATTGCGTTTAAGGGATAGTCTTTAGCAAATGTTTTATGGTCTCCTTTTGGAGAGTCTGCCCGCAAGTGCGAGAACCACTTTTATAGCTTCACTGGACCCTGATGTGTCCATGGACTTTAAGTGCAGAGTGTTACGGGAGCAGGTGTTCTTGTGATATGAGGGAGGGTGTGAGCACCATCCTGCATTGTGTGTCTGTGTGTGTGTGTGTGCGTAGGAGGCAAAAAAAAAAAAAAAAAATCAAAACGTTTCAGGTCATATATACAGTTGCTCACCTAAGTTCAACATTCCTCCCACACGGATGTACAGCATCAACACATTAAATCACAAACTATTGGAGATCTGAGTGATTTGCAATGCATGTAATAAATACATAAATAAATAAAGCTGGGCTACTATCCCGATTGAATAAGGTCAACTACATTACGCACGTCGATGGAGACAAAACATTGGTGTCCCGCAATCTTTTGCCGAGCTCAGCATTTTGTCTTTTAAGAAAAAATTAAAACTGGCTCATGAGTCGTGATTAAGATTGGATGGAGTATGTCTCTTCATAGGAGAGGACTCGAGGCAATCTCTCTTTATCTCTCCAGGCAACAACTTACCCTGAGATCAATCACTCGGTTGTCCAGTCTGGTGTCCTGGTTGACAGTGGCTCTGCCCTCCTGCGGGAAGACAAAAAAATATATATATATTTTTTTAAAAAGCCATTTTATTTGATTAAATATCAAACACAGTTTTCAACTGAATCTATTCTTATTTTACCAGCCGCCAGAGATGTATGAAGGTTTTTGAAAATACTATCAGCTGGAGACAAAAGCCATCCACCTTTGATTTCCCCCTCCCCCCCTATTAGTTTGGAAAGCAAAGAGAGCGATAACGGCTTTGTTCCACCTGGCAGCCCAATAAAACAAAAGACACCTGGTGCTATGGAAATACGGTAGCAAAAGAACACAAATGAAAGAGTAAATTTTTCATCACAGGAGGAACCACGGCTTTCAGGGTCATGCATGTCGGACTTCCTCGGAGGACCCACTGGGCTTTGCGCTAATAGCCTGCGTAGCCACATCCTGCTCCCAACAGCCCAGCACAGCAGGGCAAAGGGTGAGACGGGCGGGCAGGCGGGCGGACTGACTGTTAAGGCCTCCGTCTCCCAGGACAACATGTGCGCCTTTTAAACCTGAAACGGGCATCTTAAATCCCAGTAGAAAACACCTGAGATGTGGTTGCAGCTGCAGACGTTGACCAAACAAAAACAAGCCCTAGGCTACCACAAGGCATTTCATTTTTAGAACAGAAATTAAATTATGGACAACTGTGGATCTAGGAAAGTAGTGATTTGTAGTAACGTGTTTGGATTTATTACCATTTATAGTTAAGAATACGATTCAGATTCAGCCTCACTCGACTATAGATAAAAATGGCATTTAATTCTAAATGGATTGATTCATTTTTTTTTTATGCAACCAAGAGAGTTATGACTTTTTATCCGCTTTGGACTATAAATTGTAAGCAATCCTGCATTTGAAGAAAAGAGGGAGGACCGGCACAGATCACATCCCAGAATGTTGGCATAAACTGATGTTTGAGAAGTCTCTGCAAATGTAAAGCTTACAAAGCCATGATGGAAACTTAACTGCTGTTGCATAATTTCCATCAGCATTAGAGAAACCACAATGCAAAAGAACTCATATGAACTATTCCTATCTTGAATGTCACTGTCAACCACAAAAATCCACACACAGTGAACACAACTGCATGATTATTCTAATTCTCACGGCCACATGCAACCGACAAGATGGTATAATTTACAAAGAGAATTTCAAATGATATTCATGACTATGTGTAAACGAATGTAATGATTCGGCATTAGTGCACAAAACACCCTAATTAGAATTCTCTGTGCTCTGCAAGGCTACACTTTCTTTGAAATCCCAAATTCTAGGTGGAGGAGTGAATATAACCGTTATTTAACAGATTAAGACAAATTAAGGTTTCACTGCATCAAATGAACTCACTCCCACTGATGAATGCCTAAAAGTTAAATTGTACCCTAAAACGGGGTCACCAGAAAGCTAAACTGTCATCCTCACCTCATCCCCTTCTCCTTCGGGCCTGACGGCATCATCCAACTGTAAAGGGAGACGGGCCTCGGCCTGGCTGATGACAAAAATCTGGAAAAAGCAGATTGGATCTTTAACTCCCTTACTGAGTTGCCATTTTGAGAAATAGCCTATTAAACTATATCAATGTGCACCAGTGGTAGAAAATAATGATACCCTCTCAATGTGAAGCTCCACATCCTGCTGGGAACAGCTCTCAATCTTCTGGTCCACTTTCCTCACGGATGCCTCCACGTCCACGATACTTTCCTTGCTGATGCTGTTGTGCGGGGAAAGTGGGACATTAAGATTCAAAGCGTTTATTATCATATGTACAAAGGAAAGCACTTTTTCTTTGTACAATGAAATTCTTTTGCTGTCCGTTAAAGTGCCAGACAAGGTAAGGAGATTAAAAGAAGGTTAAAAAGTAAAAAAAAAAAACACTTTTTAACCTTCTTTTAATCTCTTTACTTTGTCTGGCACTTTAACAAATAAGTAAGAGTACACCAGGAAGGAAATCTGTTCAAATCTGAGTGGGAGGATCGCTGCGTGATTGCATTTTTTTTTCCACTAAAGGGAAAACTTTTGTTTGACATGTAATGTGCCATGGAGCGCTTGGCATTTTTTAGTAATTGTGAGGGCTGAGACCATTGATTTATTTAGATACATTTTTTTTTTTTTAAAGCAGCTGCATATATTACAAATGAAAGGTTTTAGCATAACAAAAGACTGTTTCACTGTTTCCAATTAGCAAAAATATCATTAATCAGCATAGGGAAGGAAAATCAAACAATACTATCCCAAATTAATTTCCATCTTTATATTCATTATTTCTTTTAGAAAATATGTGTGTACAGCATATTATATAATGTCCAGCTGTGACTGTCCGGTTCTGAAGCTCAAACTAATGATGAGCCACTGCTGTGACTCTGCTAATACTGAGTTCAAGAACAGCGGGGGGGGGCTAGGGGGTGGGGCGTTTTAATCCATCACTTCTCTTCGGTCCATAACATTAATGAGGGACAGAACGTTGATGTGCTCGAGTCCCTTTTGGCCCCACAACAGCTGCTACCCGTACCCCCTTGCCGCCTCGTAGATGACTTAGATAAATAAATCCCACATTAATGACTTCCGCTTAAGGGCTGGGAGACTGATAGTAATTCAGGGCACATGAGGTAAACATTGATTTAAAACAAGACAGAAAGTTGGAAATAGCTCAGATTAGATAGCCCGATTTATTTATTTTTTCCCAGACACCTTTCGATAGCGTTCACCACAATACGTGCCTGAATGGAGATGATGCGCTTGCGGACCCGATGATCATCTAATTAAACTCTGCAAAGTGAGAGTGGGATGACATTCAATCTACAAAATGATGATTTGCCAGTATTATCATCACTGCCCTCACCAGTGACAGGATTTACTTGTAATCCAGAGTCTTACGCTGTCAGTCATCAAAACCAATTTTTACAAAAAGCGACAGGACTGATTGTCGCAGCTGTTTTTGAGATTTAGATGTGCGAATTGCTTCACGTTTGAGCCACAACGGCCAGAGGCAAAATTTTTCGTCATGTCAAACTCAACCAGTGCTCTTGACTTAATATACTTAATGTCATCAGTGCAATCGAGACAGTGACAATAGGCTGCTTCAATTGTTTTCAATTAAACAAAGTCAACAATTAATAGTCATGAGAACCGTTCAGCACATATTAAAAACTGTGTGTTTAAGTAGCTCATGAGTTCCTCATGTAAACATAAGAGAAATGCTCAGGCTACACTCGGTAACCGCTAACATGACTAATGATGCTTGGCTCATAGCATTTTAAGTACTCCGTCGGCGTATCTGCCATCTCAACAGGAACTGCTCTATTAAAAAGCTGCCATATCCGACCGACCCTGTTAACAGGCAGCTTTTGTGGTCAAGTGAAAAATGATTGATTTCCTCAGCCCACGCCTCTCTCAGAATGTGTGAAAATGGATCGGCGGACAATTAGTGCCCAGGATTTTCCCACCATTGTTTAGCGCCTCCCTAACAGGAAACGCAGTCTCCGTACTCACTTTGCTGCAAACTTGACCATCTGCTTGCTGGCACGATCTCCCACCGCCACCAGCGCCTGCACGTTGAACTGTTGCTGGCGCAGCACCAAGAAACACTGCTTCCCTAAAGACAAAAACAAGTGATGAAGCCAGAATGCAAAGATGAATGGCCGTTATAAAGCTGCCGTGTTTCTCCAAACAATGCCGACTTGGCCGGTCGAAAAGGTGATGTATGACTTGAGGAGCGACGCGGTCCCTAATTGAATCTTTGTCCGCACTTACAGGTAAAGTCGTGAACAGGAACACTCTTTGAAGAGTAGTGAGTGAAGAATGGCTGATTGCTAGCTTCCTAACAAACACACAACTATAAGGAGAGCAAACAATTCAGCGGGCGAGCGAGCTCCTGGGGAAGAAGGCGGCCGGACCACCCAGGGACTTTGATGTTTGCTGCCTGTGATAACAGCCATGTCATACTCCCACCGCAACAGTCATCCTCGACTGAATCAGGATGTTATTGTGTTCACACGGACATGCTTACAATGACGAGAACGATGGAGGACATGAGCGTTGAGAAGAGACCCTTGACCCCCGGAAGTTATCTTGACAGGAAATGACTAAAAGGTCGTCGTCTCGTTTCGAAAAATTGACTGATGATTGGATTCCACCTAAGCGGCGTTTTGAAACAGGACAAAAACAGCTCACCTTTGGCTCTGCTGGTGTGGACCCGGGCACGCAACCAGATCAACTCATCGGCCCTTTTGGGAGTGAGGTCCTTGACTAGCGTCAAAACTCTCTCTGCAAACATAAGTTAAATTGCTTCAAAGAGAGCTTTTGCGAATCCATTTTCACTCCACGGGGCGCACACTCAATCTGACCTTCGATATTTTCAAAAGAAACCAGACAAAAAAAACTGTGCGTAAGCATGCATGAGCGTGTGTGGCCAAGTAAATAATAAGATTTTGAAAATAACAGCAGTGCCAAGTGAGACGCCGCCTGACTGCTTTCTTCTGAGGGATTTCTGACAAATTGGCCTCACGCGTGTGACTTAGAGGCATGTTTCGTCCTTATTATCAGAGCACAGCAGACAAAGAGGCAGCATAAAAAAAAGTGGGGCTGCCACTGTGCCTGAGAACTCAACCCACTTGAAAGCCTTCCACCCTCTCCCCCATCCCTGTGGACTTCCCGGGAACGGCACGCAGGTGAGCCATTTTTAAACGGAAATAAATGGACCTTCAGATTAAGAAAGCTGCGGTAACGTTATCAGATATACCAGCTCGTGAATGTTTAGTGAGGAGTAGAAACAGCTGCCCAACGAACCCATTTTCTGTTGGGATTGCACCATTGCCATCACACCATAACGGTCCTTGGCAAAATCCTGAAAATTCAAACAACAAATATCCATGAGAGTCTTGCGCTTTCATTTCGCAAGCCAGGCGTTATTATTAAAAGAGAGATAACAGATAGTGGCCGCTTATCTATAGATTGGAATAACCGACACAGGTAGGCTTGCCAACTGTGAATGCGGGCGTTTACGCAAGAGTGTGACTCAACAGGTGAGTCAGTCAACTTACATCTTCCTCTTCGGTTTTCTGATCACCGGCCTGAAACACAAAAAAAGCTCGTGTTTAATTATATGACAGCAGTTTGGGCTAATGTACTGCCAATATGTAAAACATGTCGCTAGGTCAAATATAAGCTAACACACACAAAAAAAATCTGAATACAAATAATTAATGGAAGCTTCAGTTGGAGGCCATGCTCTTGAACAAAAAACAACAAAATCTTTTTTATTGACATGCGAGTGTTGCGTGTTGAGGGGGGAGCCAACGTGTCGAGCTCTCAGCTTATAGGAAAATAACACTTTGTTAGGGCCGGTCAGACGTAAACAAGTCTAAAATGGCAGGAATACTTTAACAATGGAGAGCGTTAACCCTCCCTCCCCTGGCTGAATAACAACCTTGCTGGAACCACAATGCCCATCAAGAAGGCACGACAGTCTTACCAGCTGCGAGAGGACGCAACGGATGTGAGACACACTTGGGAAAAAAAATAAAAAATACTGACCAGCTTGGCTTGTTTTTCAGCCTTTTTTGCAGCTTTCTCTGCTTCCTTCTGCTGTTTCTTCTGGGCTTTCTTTGACGGGGCCTGAGGGTCCTCCTCCGCCACCGCCGGCGCCCTGAGACAGGAAAACATACGCAAGATAAACACTCAAGTTGACTTCCACCTTCTATTCGTCCCGGAGGACGGAGGAAGTTGTTCACCGCCATCGTCACGTCCCGCTTGTAACCTTTAATCCCATTGTTGTGTACGAAAAAAGCAGCTGAAGTCGGCGATGAAAGATGCTCATTCAAAGATTTCGTTGAATGGATCCGCAAACACCATACTGTAGAGCTGACTCGCTTTGCGTGTGAGGTTAACTGATGAATTGCCTCAAAATTACCAATCAGCATGAATAGGAATAGTTGATTGTAAATTGGTGCGTCTCCCCCAAAGCAAGACAAAGAATAATATTAATGTGACTTTAAAAAAAAAAAAGACTCAGCATTTAATTTAAGGTTTTATGACGTTGGGAGTTTGGACTATGGAACAAGCAATTTGTCATACGAAAGGTCAATTTTTCTTTGAGAGTCAATCAAACACTTTATTCAACTTTTCAGGCACCAACCTGGTCAATCAAACAAAAATGTGGTCAACCTTTGCAGGTACCAAAAAAAAAACGAAGTAAAAACATCCCCAAAAGTGACAAATGGTGTCTCATTCACAACTATCACATGCTAGTACAGAAAGTGAAAATTATGTGTTTTATTATGGCATCGCTACAAAGATGCAATAAACTATATAATCTCATAAAAACAGACCTTTGCACTTCTTTAAATTCGTTTTTACATTAACTTTAACTAAGAGTGCAGGTGCATGAATAACTGCTGTTTGGATTTCCCAGTCCAGGTGTCCTGACCTAAAGGAAGGGAGCTGTTTCGTCACAGGAAAAAACATGGACCAAAGTCAGACTATGTTTAGCAATAAAGCTTTCAAAAATAACCTGAATTCATGATAGCGCTTGCCTTTTATAATGGGTCCAAAAAGGGAGAGCACAACCCATCTTTTTTTATTAATGGAATTCCCTCCAAACAAGATTTACCTCATAAGCACACTATTCTGATTAGATCACTTTTATTGGCATTATTTCATACAATACTAAAAAAAAAAAAATTCAAAGGGGTAGCTGAATTAAGGATTTATGTACAAACAGGAAAATGTCTCTTTTAATGAGTTGGTAAAACTGAGTTGGGGAATAATAACACATGTAAATTTGAGGTGTCTGTCTGTCAAACCTGTTGCTTTGGATGAACTGGAATAACCACTTCATTTTTACAGCAGCAATTACTGTGTGGTGCAGCTATTCACCAACTTTGCATCAGCTCAAGGCATTAAAAAAAAAAAAAAAAAAAAAAAAATAGCGAAAGGTTGTTGCGCAATCAGAACATTACATTCGCTCACCCTGACAACAGGTCACAATAATGTTTATCAAACATGTCCTCTGATGTTGCGAAAAAAAAATCCCATAAAGACGACAGTAAATTGATAAAACATTAAATGAGCTCATATAACCAAGTGATGCGTGTAATGAAATTATTCAAAGAACAATAAAATACAAGAAAAAATGTGAAGATTCTGACCCTGAGCAGAAGCAACAAACTAGTAATGTTATTTTAAACCCTATTAAGCAAAAACACCCACTATTCTAACTAACTACACGGCAAATGAGCCGAGCGTTGTAAAGTAACAGAGAACAACCGAGGAATGTTGATTATCATGTACCAACAGGTAGTACTTTGCAGAGCAGCTTTGAAAACAGAACTTTACAAGGAGCAAACTGCTTTTAAATAATCTAAACACATATTTGCTGATAATACCTTCGACATTTGCAATAACATTGTTTTTCCTGGGCCCAATTTTGTCAGCAATGTATCATTCAGTGCCAACATAAATTGAGAATCGGGGCCGGTTTGTTAGCTTTTATTTGGTGGATTTTAAATCAGGGTTCGAAGCGTTTATTCAATAAACAGAATACGTGGGTGGTGCATGCTGCTTGCACATTTGTTTAAAAGTAAGAAAAGGATATGTTGTCTGAAAATAGATACATTCTTGGACACAGATGACTAAACATAACAATAATCCCTTGCATCTGCAAATCATGTGGTTAAGTGCTGCATGCAATAACAATGTTTTTGGCTCATAGTCCTCAACCAAGACAGACAATATCAAAGTTTGTATCCAATAGTTGCTTGTCAACCAAGTATGACAATATCTAAATTCGTAAATCCTGTAATCACAAGTTACTCAAACATCTAATTTAGATTAATCAGCATATGAATATATTATGCAATGACATCTGGAGACATCGTGGGAATATTTTTATTTTCTTCCACTGACAGATGATGCAATCCAATGTGTGTGAAGGCAATGCCACCCAGCTAATGCTAACTCTATTTTAACCTTCTCGGAGCGACTTTAAAGTCAGGATTTAAACAAGACTTAAATATGATTGACCTAAAACACATTTCTTACCCCTGAACGCCGTCTTTAGTCATGACGAGTTATTTTCTGGGAGAATGTGCAGAGCTGCAAACAACAGAAACAGGCGTGCACCGCGTCAGCTGTTACAGCATGCACGTAAACCGGAAGTGAGGACTTATAGTGAGGGGACACCAAATGCCGTTTGCTTTATCAATCCGAATAGAAACAATGTATGGGAAAGGTTCCCAAATGTCAATAAAATAAGTTGTGAAACAAATAATCACGATCACACGTTCTAAAACACTTTTAATAAATACAAAGCAAACTTTATCTGTGTTTCATCACGTTATGAAGAATATTGCCCATAAATTATTAGAAAGATTCTTCTACTGGTCTTGTTTATTGAAGTGCATTTAGCATATTTTAAATAAACAAAGAAACTAACAACCATAAATAAATAAATAAATAAATACATAAATACATAAATAAATAAATAAATAAATAAATAAATAAATAAATAAATAAATAAATAATCCTTATCGAAACTCCCAACTGAGATTCACTGTCCAAGTAAACATAAAACGAAATTAATTCCATGTGTATTTAAATCAACCACATTATCTAGATATTTGCTTTAGATAAATCTATTTCACTCACTGCAAAATGACCATAAATAGGCTAGCAAACTGTATCGGTGTCAGTGCATTTTGGGCAATCAATATTTGAACACAAATGGTGGAGCAACACGTGTGGCTGGAAATGTAACAAAATATAATAAATATAAATATCATACATTGTTTTACCCCTGCAAAGCAGGACTAATATTACTGCAGCAGACTGGGGAATTATGACTGGCTTCACATACATCTCAATGTACCGCTGTAATTGCAGTTTAGTAGTTTCAGTACTGTACAAGAATATGACAATGAGGTGCAGATCTGTTCAATTACGCCTCTTTGGTGCACATAAATAGATAGGTGACTTGAGCTAGGCCATTAAATCGCAGAGAGATTTTCAGCTGAACAATTCATACTAAATGAATAAAACACTGTAAGTACTAAATGACATGAAACTATATGCTTCCAAGCAGGCATTAAAGAGTCAGCCTCTATTAACTTCCCTCTTTCGCCTTTGTCGAGTGCACTAAGGGTGTTCGGCTATCAAGAGAGCTTTGCAAGCTTGGCTTTCAGTGTAAGTGATGGTGGTTTGAATACAGTGGGGGGCCATCAAAGCTTTTCTCAGACTGCTTGCCACATGAGATATTGATGCAGGATACGGTCTTCCTGCTGCTCGCTCTTCCAGCCAAACAATGTGACTATTAGTGAAGCAGGTCATTGCCCCGAGGGAAGCGTTAGTATTTACGTTCCATTCATCTCATGTTTGCAATATCCCTTTGAAATAATTACAATCGGCCGCAAACAAAACTGTTGTTTTATTTGTGTGCGTCATCAAAAAAGACTAGCTCAGCCCATGGTGGTACACTGGTGGTAGAAAATATTTCCCCATCCGTTTTAACAACTTTGGTCTTTAACCCATACACTGAAGACCTTTCACCGCAACAAGATGCACACCAATTTATGCGGTTACAACTCTTGAATTAAGTATGAGAGGGGACGCATGTGACCCACAGGTTTATTCTTAAGTGGCCTGTGAGGATATAAATTGTATGCACTCAAACCGGCGCTTTGGGTCATTTGCATAGCTGCATTTTGCTTTGACATGCTAGCAAAAATTCATGATGAAAGTTCACTGTAAGGGCAGGGAACTCAACGCAACTCACAGTCAGCAGATTGGCAGATACTAAATAATTCAATCAAAACAAAAAGAACTTCATGTTGTGTATTTAAAATAATCACGCAATATTGCCTTAAAGTCCGCTAGGTCATTGCTAACACATCATGTAAAATGCCATAGACGGGTTAACGAACGAGTAGCATAAAGTTATGTGCTATGAAACTTCAAGCAATAAATGTAAACAACTGATATAACAATACTCACAAGAAAATCTTCTTTATCCTTTAGAAAAAACACTCAATACTATTGCAGTTTACCGACTTTACTCATTTTTGTTAGGGTTTTTTGTTTTTTGCATTCATTTCAATGAGGAAAGACGGTTTGAAGAAACGCTTGTATCTCAAGGCACCTCTGAATTTCAAAAGTGTATCCAAAAATCAAGTAAATCCATGAAACAAATACCAAGAGGTGGACTTTTACTTTCCAAAGCATAACTTTATTTTTTCTCAGTGTCCTTCCGAGGTCAATCTACTCCCTGCATCGATGCGCCAGTACATTTCTGTGTATAATAATGTGATTCTCCACTCAAATGCTGATGCATTTTGACAGGCAAAGAAGCAGATGAAAAGGTTTTGGATGAACACAGTGACGTGCTAACCTAAGATGTCTTCCTACAGTACACCGGCTGCAAGGCAGTCAAGGTCTTATGCTAATCCCGAGCCATTTGGGAACATTTCCAACTGAAGAACCATCTCTGGGTTTTATCCTGTTTCTCACTGAGAGGCCACAAATATCCATTAAGCATCTGACTTGACGAAGGCACTTCACACCTTTTTACATGTAAAGAAATGGAAATGTAGCGCCATCGGTCGATTGAAAAGAATGCCATCGCTCGCCGCATTGCACAGTAGCCTTTTAGTGGCTCCATTCTTCTCTCTGTCTTTTGTTGCCAACTTCCTTTAGTTTCCAACTTGAACATCACTAGTCCTAGTTAAAAAGAAACTCTTAATTTGGATGTCAACGTGTGTAACGGAATTGATGACTTATAATATATGATGTGAATACCAAACAAAGAATCTGTCTGCTCTTTTACTTTCACAAAATTTATAACCCATTTTGTGAAGACAATAGTGACGGGGATAACAAAACTTTTGACCTTGGTTAAATGGTTTAACACTTGTATACAAGCCCGGTGTCAAGAGGCCCAAAAGAAATGGGGTCAAAGAAGATCTTCACAATGCTTTCCCCCTTTTCTTATAGCACCATATGGATTTTAATTCTAAAGCAAGACTCTTAACATTGGTGTCAAGACTGCTTAAGATAAAAGTGCACAGATGTTCTTGCAATTACAGGGTCTGCACAGACCTCCGTCTGCTTCCCAGTTAGATCAGGTGGGGACATTTGTGTTGAGAGACCCCATGTCTACGCCCAACAACGCACACTTACACACACACACGCCCATCCCCCAATCCCTGAGGGCATCAAGAACCACTTGAGTGAAAACACACACACGACAGTCATTATAAGAAGGATTGAATTTGTTTATTTTCAGGTAAAAACAACAACAACAACAACAACATGCATTTACATATAAAAAAAAAAAGATGTAAAAAGCAGCATGCAATTTCCGATACAGAACTTCCAGTGTAAATGACAATAATAAATAAAAGCTTTTAGATAATCACACAAGTGCGAACACACAAAACTCTTCAAACTATTTACAGTTTCCTGAAGCCGCGACATCGCTCACAGCAAAGACAATTAAAGCTTGACCTAAAATGACCTCACAGTTTTTACAAAAAACAAAACCTAACTGTAAAGCAGAAGGTAAGCACCTGCTTTTGGGAAACAAACGTTTTTTGATTTTTTTTACAGCTGTACAAATTGTAGTAAATTGTTGAATTAAAGCTTAGTTTCAAGTCTCACATTTTAGAAGTTCAGTCGAGTTAACTTGACAAAACACTCGAAGACTCTGACTCAGTCGACACTGATGAAATCTGCCCGCGCTTTTTCGTCACGAGAGTTGCTTTCTGGCTCGATCTGCTGTTCAGCGTCAACGCGCTCTTGGCTGACTTTTTGAATTTAACTCCCAGGAAAGCATACAAGATGGGGTTAAGGCAGCAATGGAAATACGCTAAAGCTTCGGTGATGGAGATCCACTTCTCCACCGCTTGTTCAAGTTCACAGGAAGGCGTGACCACGTTGAGCATCATGAGCGTGTCCAGAAAGAGTCCCACGCAATACGGCAACCAGCAAGAGAAAAAGCAGAGGATGAGGATGACCGTGGTCTTCAGGGCTTTTTTCTTCTGCGCTTGACCCTTGGCGCCTCGTGAAAGCTTGGCGATGATGATGCAGTAGCAGACGAGAATGACCAAACCGGGAAGCACAAAGCCCACAAGAATATGTTGGAAGCGGAAAACCACCATCCAAGTGAGGTTGCTCTCATCGGGGTAGATGCGCTGGCAGACGATCCTGGAGTCGGCCACTTCCATGCTTCCATCGTTCATGAAGCGGTAATTAGACGAGCCCGTGTCTTGCGTTCTGGCGAACACCAAGTCAGGGACGGTGAGGATGGTGGCGGGGAGCCAAACGGCCACATAGATGATTTTGCTGGCCAGGAGCTTCCTTGTTGCTTGGCTGTTAGTGGCCCTCACTACAGCCAAGTATCTGTCCAGGCTGATAAAGGCCAGGATGAGCACGCTGCTATACAGGTTGACGGTGTAGATCATGTGCACAAACACACAAAGGAAACTTCCAAAGTACCAGTTTCTGGCCGCATCCACCGCCCAGAAGGGCAGCGTGAAGACAAACAGCAGGTCAGCCACAGACAGATGCAGCCGGTACTTATCTGTCATTGTTTTGACCTTTTTCTGGTAGCCCATCACAATGACTACTAATCCATTGCCGATGACGCCAAGAACAATTATAATCCCAAACACGACCGGTAGGAAAATCTTTTTGAAATCGTCGCCGAGCGCCCGGCCGCAGGGCTCCTGAAAATCCATGTCGAAGTCGCCAGACTCCTCTGAGAAGTTGTCAGAACTGTTGTTGAATATGTAGACGTCCATAGCAACCTAAATGGGTGCAGTCAGAATATGTGACTGCTTTACATGGAAGATACAAACATGAAAAACAGTTAGAATCTGCAACTTTGTCTTGGTAAACTTTTTAAATAATGCACTCAATCAGAGAAAGTCAAACTAATAAGCTTTACATGGAAGATACAAACATGAAAAACAGTTAGAATCTGCAACTTTGTCTTGGTAAACTTTTTAAATAATGCACTCAATCAGCTAAAGTCAAAATAATAAGCTTTACATGGAAGATACAAACATGAAAAACAGTTAGAATCTGCAACTTTGTCTTGGTAAACTTTTTAAATAATGCACTCAATCAGAGAAAGTCAAACTAATAAGCTTTACATGGAAGATACAAACATGAAAAACAGTTAGAATCTGCAACTTTGTCTTGGTAAACTTTTTAAATAATGCACTCAATCAGCTAAAGTCAAAATAATAAGCTTTACATGGAAGATACAAACATGAAAAACAGTTAGAATCTGCAACTTTGTCTTGATAAACCTTTTAAATAATGCACTCAATCAGATAAAGTCAAAATAATAAGAAACAGCAAGCAGTCACCTAGAAACTTATTAAAAAATAGTGAACACAATTTGGCATTTGCTACACATAATCTCTTCTTGTAGAACAGCAGTTGCAGTCTAAATTAGATAAACGACAAAGAAAAAAAAACTCACCTCAGAGTTTGGAAAACAAGTGAATGATACGTTAGGACTACAATGTGTGTGAGCATTTGAACTGCGTCTTGTGAGTGCCTCATTAAATGTCGGGGGTGTTACCCCCCGGCCTGACCCCTCCCCTGGAGGAGGCGGTACCCACTGTTCCAAAAACGGGTAGACTATAAAGATTTGTCAGCTCTCAAACTTTGTTGAAAGCCTGCCTCAAATATTAAACACAAGCAGTTATTTTCAGCACGTTCATACACGCGCATGAGAAGTTGCGAAATTAGTCTCACTCTGTAATTCAGTTGACGTCTAAATACTCGTGTAAACAAACAAACAAAAAGTGGTGAAAGTAGAAGTCGCCTGTCGTTAAGTAAAAAATAAATAAAAATAAATTAAGACCTGAAATTGCACCTGAGGACTTACAATTGAAAAAGTAGCAAGCCACTTTAGACAAAGTATATTAAGTAGAAAGTATAGCTTCAAAATGTAGGGCGGAAAAATAAATAGTTGTCATAATAATAAATACTCAAGTAAAGTCAAGATATGTGTGAGAAAAAAAAAACTATTGAAGTGGAACAATAAAGTACAATGTGTACTGTTATGACGTACTTCACACCTCTAAAACGGGTAGACTATAAAGATTTGTCAGCTCTCAAACTTTGTTGAAAGCCTGCCTCAAATATTAAACACAAGCAGTTATTTTCAGCACGTTCATACACGCGCATGAGAAGTTGCGAAATTAGTCTCACTCTGTAATTCAGTTGACGTCTAAATACTCGTGTAAACAAACAAACAAAAAGTGGTGAAAGTAGAAGTCGCCTGTCGTTAAGTAAAAAATAAATAAAAATAAATTAAGACCTGAAATTGCACCTGAGGACTTACAATTGAAAAAGTAGCAAGCCACTTTAGACAAAGTATATTAAGTAGAAAGTATAGCTTCAAAATGTAGGGCGGAAAAATAAATAGTTGTCATAATAATAAATACTCAAGTAAAGTCAAGATATGTGTGAGAAAAAAAAAACTATTGAAGTGGAACAATAAAGTACAATGTGTACTGTTATGACGTACTTCACACCTCTAAAACGGGTAGACTATAAAGATTTGTCAGCTCTCAAACTTTGTTGAAAGCCTGCCTCAAATATTAAACACAAGCAGTTATTTTCAGCACGTTCATACACGCGCATGAGAAGTTGCGAAATTAGTCTCACTCTGTAATTCAGTTGACGTCTAAATACTCGTGTAAACAAACAAACAAAAAGTGGTGAAAGTAGAAGTCGCCTGTCGTTAAGTAAAAAATAAATAAAAATAAATTAAGACCTGAAATTGCACCTGAGGACTTACAATTGAAAAAGTAGCAAGCCACTTTAGACAAAGTATATTAAGTAGAAAGTATAGCTTCAAAATGTAGGGCGGAAAAATAAATAGTTGTCATAATAATAAATACTCAAGTAAAGTCAAGATATGTGTGAGAAAAAAAAAACTATTGAAGTGGAACAATAAAGTACAATGTGTACTGTTATGACGTACTTCACACCTCTAAGCAGAAGACACGCACAAACCCACTAAAAAAAAAGGTTGCTCATTTTGTTGAGATGGATTGATGGACACTTGCAAGACTTTATCTTCACACTGTGAAGTCAGATATTTGCATCTAAACACATAATATATGTTTGAAGATACATACTGAAAATATTCAAACTGCTAAGACTGAGAAGTATCCAGTTCTCAATTGTGGAGTTACAGTATAGTATTAACTTTATCATTTCAGTTCTCCTTCTATTTTGGGCGTGGCTAAAACGTTGCCGACTGACTCACTGGCTCGAGTCGCTCTTGAATGCGTTTCTTTTATAACCGAACTACATCCCAAATGCACACGGCATGTTGACTTTAGAGTGCCTCATAGTTTGCCACAATTGTGCACACATCACAAAGAAAAGGTGGAAAAAAAGCTCCCTTAATATACTATATTAAGCATTTTTTGAAATAATCGATCTAATTTTGCAGGATTGTTAACAACATTGCTTTCTGCATTTTTTTGCATTGTATACTTCTTTAAATAATTTTAGGAAGTTACCTTTTATTTCTGTACTTTTAATGTCTCTGTAAATGCTTTCAAACGTAGTTTGCCTTGCCAATAACATTTTGGATGCCACCTGGGGGGGGGGTTCCTCCTTTTGGCCTTCATACAGTGCTTAAGTGCTGTTTCTACACTCCAAAGTGCCGAATAACCCCAGTGGATGTGTAAAGTACCTTACATGCTATAATGAGGGATTTCAATCAAACAGCCTCGGGACATACGACTCGACTCTCTCTGGCAGCTTTGCCAATCCTCTCTGATTTCAGTTAAGTTAGTGATGACAGGTCCCCGGCCACACCGAACCCGCCTCCCTCCTCAGAGAGCGGGCTGGCGGGTGTCTGAAACATAATCTGCACCAGGAGACATGCAAATGCTAAGCCGTGACTTTGAAATATGAGACTGGTGATAGATTTTATACATTGATGTGTGTCATTGATTTCATTGCTTTCAAGATGGTTTCAAAAGCATCATGCATGTTTTGAAAGAAGATGCTGCTATGGGAAGAATTTTCTTTTTCTTACATATCCTAAGTAAACAGTCACACTACACGTCTCTATTACATTTTAAGCCAGTGAATATTTACAATTTACACTTCAGCTGCAATGAAAAAAAAAAACCTCACCACAAATTTACAGCTGTGAGTTTGAAAACAACTGCAACGGGGTGTTATGCAACTGCGACAGCAGTCTGATATTTTCAAATAGGGAAGTTCACAATTTGCACAAAATAATAAACCTTCTACCAACTATCTATCACAAGTGGGCTTGAAAAAAGTTTAATTTTTTTTATTTGTACTTTTTTGTTACATTCAATACATAAAATGAAGATTATGTGCTTTCTCGCCAATTAACTGTCAGATATCAATTCATTATGACCTCAATCATCACAGCTCTGATACAGTAACTAAATAATTATCATTTACTGATCAACATCAGTCACACACATGCTGATTGACCTCAAGAAGATCAACAAGCACTTCAGAGGCTTATCAAAGTAGTTTTACAGTCATCTTTTGTGTTTGGTGCCCTGAGAGGGAGTCCCGATGACAGAAACGGGGAGAATCTGCAATTTGGAGAAAGGCCACTGTATTGCTATGTTGCTCTTATCAACACTATCCAGACGCAGGCATTTGCTGTGTTATCAGTCTGTAAGCACAACTCCTCGGTTTCATCTGTGCACACTATTTTGTCTTCACTTTCCCTTGACCACTCTGTGAAACCGTTCTTTTTTTAAATGGAATTTTATACTAGATGTTTACAATAGTTTTTTTTTCTTGTTTGTGTCCTCAAATTCCCCTAAAGTGTCTGTCTGGTTGCATGGATTATACAACACACCTCAAAAATCAACAATAAATGTATTAAACTAAACATGACCATTATGTATTTGATTAAGGTCGTCTTATGCTAATATACACTGAAAGACGGAATAAGTATGCTCATGATGTTTCAGTAATTATAAAAATTGTTTTATTGCACATGCCAACAGATTACATAACAATTTACATATTCTTTATTGTTTATGAAAGTTTACCTTTAGCGATTTATTTGCAGTCTTCTTCTGTTTTATCATTAAATCCACAGTCTGTCTGTTTGCTGTATATCGCCCCCTGTTGGTATGTGTTGCTACCACCGTTGCTCTGTGGCCAGAAGGGGAGATCCCCATGTCAAGTCAAGTCATTATTACTGTGCGCCATTTTGATTGAAGAGGTTCCCTCCCCTTAAAACAAACAAGCTCCCTCCCTTTCAGCCCTGGCACGATAGCTGCTGTCTCCACTGTCGACACGAGGATTCCCGTTGCTATCAGCCTCGGCATACAAAAGATCTGTGAGCTACTTAGAATACAAATCACAAGAAGTGTGAATGATGGCGGAGGGGGCTCTTCACTAGAGAATGGCTATTGAAAAGAAATAGAAGAATGCCAGCCAGATAAAGGAAAGAGAGCAGTGTTGTGCAGTCAACAGCAAACCTCCAGCTGCAAGTCGTCCCTCTGCAGGATCATTTCCGCATAATGACAACTCCACTTAAATGTCACCTTCACTTTTCACGGGTCTAGTAGAAGAATAACCGACAGCCTCGATTGTTAAAGTTGACTTGAAACGTTAACAATCAGAAGCAGACACACACTAAAAAAAAAGTCACGCTACAGTCTGGACTCCATAAATGCATGAAGGTAGTATTTATTATTGTCAATGCTTCAAGATTCTATTCTATTCTATTCTATTCTATTCTATTCTATTCTATTCTATGTCATAAAAAAAAGTGTCTGGTCAGTGTCTGGTCAGGAACTTTGCTGTAGCCTGACTTCATTAGAGCGCCTCGTCGTTGCACCCTGGAAAAGCCAGATGACGACCTAGCAGAGATTTTGCAGCCACCACCGGCGGCGTTTTTGTTTTTCTCATATGAGAATGTGGCCTCTGAAATATTGTGGAATGAAGAATGCGATGTTTTTATTTGCTTTATTTTGTTATGAATGTCTTGCATGCTTATGCACATGCAAAATGTGCACTTCTCCACTCTGGAATGCATGACTTCTTTATCTAGTTATTCATCAAGCAGTCAAGGTTCCATCAGGGTATTTTTTATCTATCAACCAAGAAAGAGAAGATTGCATTTAATGCACTCCATTCCTCACTGCCTTGCTGTATAACTGTCATCACCAACAAACACACCAAATTGTCTAACTGCGGGACACACGTCAATACAATTCATAAAAACCTCACAAACAGGTGAAACGGAGCAAAAAAAGGTGTTCAGCTATTATGATTGATTATATTTCCACACAAGGCATCCTGTTTGCATCCATGTAAGTTTGTGTTTGAAAAGAGCACTTGAACAATAGAGCCTCTTAAAAAGCATACTTCTTATCTTTGGAAGGCACCCTCTTAAACTTCCTACTTTTCTTAAAGAGTTCCATGTGTTGTTGGTCCCATTCAAACACTTTGCTTCACCTCAATCAAGGTCACAATGTTACATTAAAATAAAAAAAAATGAAGAGTCTATCCTGCATACAAAATCTTTTTGTGGCTCCAGATTCCAGGATGAAATTTATTCATGCTTGTGCACATCATGCGTGGTAAAGTTATTTCAGGGTCACTGCAGGACATCAATAGAAACACATAAACAATTATCTCGCCACTTCAGTAGCAGACTCGGAGGCTTTATTTCATTTTTCGTCTTTGTAGAATACTAACAAGGTAATTTCGTGCTCCTCTCGACAAAGTTGGATGTCGGCAGTTTCTATGAGAACTACTTTTCTTCATTTTTTCCGCTACCTGTTCTGAAATGGTGTCTCTACATATCAAGCAAACACAAGATTGAGTTTGCCACTGGCTTTAAGCATTAAAGTCAGAAATGTCAATTTACAGGAGACAAGATGCAATCCAAGACTGGTTGGGAAATGTGTTGCATAGGAATCGTGGTTTTATATGGCTTCATGATGGACGCAATCTGGGTTCCTTTTTCACCAACGTCTCTATTGTGGTTTCGCTCTACTCACATGAATAAAATGGCCTTCACTTCACAAAAGTTCCTCCCACCTGCTTTTCTCAAACATATGCCCCGAGAAGAATGTCAATGTTAATGTCATCTTGACATTTCAATCCAATCCTTCTGCTACCTATGTATATGACTGAAGATCCCAGCAAGTGTTCTTTCAGGCTCCCTGCAGGTGGAGGTTCATCCATATGGCCTGCAAAGATGTTGCAGGGGCTCAACTCAACCCTGATCATCTCAGATAACAGAAACAATGGGCCAGATGACAGCAGATAAGCTCGTGAGATGGTAACCAAGGAGAAAGAGCCAATCAACCAGCTGCCAACTGGACTATATCATTACCTCCGACAGGAGAGCACTCGCCGAGGTTAAAGTAGAAAATAATTTTGCGTACAACCTCTCATTGAATGGTTTTGTATGCATGAAGGTTGCTTTGTTTGAAAGTAGAGAATGTTGGTGCTGATGCTGTTGTTTAAACAATTTCAAATGCATATTACAGCTGAGGGAAAAAAATTATTCATGAAAATGATTTACATTTTTCTGCAAACTTGCCCGTTTCTTTGTTGATCCCTAGTATGGGGCACATTCTTGTAATCTACTCAGGTTTTTTCCCAACTTTTCTCTTAATTATCAGCAAAATTGCCTTGGTGTAGAATTTGGTGGGGTGGAGATCATATAGCTTTAAGCATGGTGGACATGTCAAATAATACTTCCTTGCTACTCATCAAAGTTGTAGCAAGATTGATTTATTTGCCTCGATCAGCTCTGAAAAAAATGGTGTCAATTGTTTGAATCTCAAAATGTATTTACCATATTAAAAAAAGGCTACCACAGCAATGATAAGCTAACGGTTAGCCAATCTTCTATTTCTTCTTCTTCTATGGGTTGAGTGGTAAACAAAGTTTTTGTATGAACCCCCGCACATTTAAAAGATCAGTTCAAATGTTATAAATTAGTGAGCACTCTGAGTTAGTGGATTTCTCTATCACTCACACACGCACACAGGGTGATGGATAGGTCAGTTGTGACACGTACATTTTTTTTCCCACTAGAATCGATGTCTTTCCAATTTGCTCATTTTAAGTGAGAGGTGAGAGGCCAGTCAGCAAGGTGCGTGTAATCTTACAAAGAGGGGTAATCTTGTAAAAGTGTCACGGGTCATGCTCATCACACGCCCACCATTAGAGTTGAAAGCGTGTTCACTTTAGCCGTCATCTGTTTAAACCTGTCAATTTGGATTTCTTTATATAATGTGAAGGAGGATGAATAAAAGTAGTGAAGCTACACATGGAGGCTGACAAATTCACCATCTGTAAAAAAAAAAAAAAAAAAAAAAACTGCACGAGAGTTTTCCATTTTCACATCACAACCATCTTCCGCTGAGATGTTTTGCATCAAGCAGTGAGACACAGGAGCACTGCGTTTCAATGGAAAATCTATGAAAATCTTTGTTTTCCTGTCACTCTTTACTGACCGTGCTGATTTACAGCTCCACTTAGCACAAGGGGGCCCCAGTCATCGTCATTTATTATTTAAACACAGTGAGGGAAAAGAAGAGGGGCAGATGTTTACAGAGGAGCACCTCTGTCCATGAAGGGCTGTCATAAAACCCTGTGACTTAGTTTGGGGACAAATGCTCAGCACCAAAAAAGAACAAAGCGCCAAAGGGCGGACATCTATCAGGTTGTGCCAAAGGGACGTTTCACTTCTACTGCGGTGCCTCCTTGTCTGAAAGATGACACCGTCTACATCGGGAGCCTCTAGCTAGCGGACTCAGAACTTTTTATTTTCTACTTCCTGCAGATTGGAGCTGCGGACCTCCCATTCCATTGCCATGTAGAAACAAAGTGATGATTTTTTTTCCCAGACTATTTTGTCGAAGGACTCACGGATTCTCACTGCAGCATGTATTACTTCAAACAGCTGATGTTTTTGTGCAGGAGCAAGGAGTTCCCCCCTTGTGAATCCCTTTTTTTTTTGTTTCTAAGATAAACATACCAACGGGCTGTGTTTCACCATCAAATGATACAACTTCCTCCTCAACACAAACTCTCTGGCCTCAAATGGTCTCCTTTGTAGTCATGCCTCCGGGTTTATTTTCCCAGCACAATTGAATTCTTTGCAAAGACTGTAGATTGGGATTGCTGATACCGAATGTTGCCCCTGCTACAACCCATCGCCTCAAATCTCTGAGGATTATTGTGTTTTTGTGTAAACAAAGATGTGGACTCAATAATACATGTGGGTTTGTAGGGCTGGACCAACATCCGGGCTTCTAGTTTTTGGAAATTTTAGTAGCAGACCTCTGTGTCTTGGAGTTATTTATGACATGTGTACTGACCAGATTGTTGGCAAAGTAGTTAGTCGCACTGCATTCCACGGGAAAAAGACATTTTGATCAGTATATGGCAGATGCTAATTCCATGCTGCTGTTTGTGTGGTGAAAACACATCTGCAATTAAAAAAAAAATCTAGTATCCAAAGGAGCTGAATTCTGACCCATATACAGGATGTGTCCATGGTTGGCTCTGGGAGATATTAGACTGGCTTTTCGGGGAAGCATTTTAAGGCCTCGGGTACGAGCGTGCCACCATAAAGTAATTTTTTTTTCCCGACTGATTATTATCTGTCAGGTAGTGAGACACTTGGATATTTGCTTTGAGCCACGGAGTCTGAAGGACGCTCGGAGGCAGCTGACAGAATGTGTCATTATCAGAAGAGTCAACAAAGCTTTTGGGTTATCGTCGGTAACATCACTATGACAGTGTATGTGTGTGTGTGTGTGTGTTTCAGTTGACTTTATGTTGTTTCGCTCCGTTTAAATTGGTCCTGTAACAAGATAAAAACACGTGTATAAAGTGTTATTTGCCCTATGAAGGACACACCTTAGCTATACTTCACTAGCTAGCTAGCTAGCTAGCTAGCAAGCTTGTATCACTTCTCTATAACACCAACATTTCATTTCCAACTGAACCCACAAGTTGCACAAAAGGTTATTTTGAGCGGTCCAGCTAGTGTATTAACTTTTTCCCCAAGCAAAGCCACCAGACAGCCATTGCTCAATCATGGTTCAACCTCTCTGGCAGAGGCCATGACGGAAGCTTTCACACTCGCTTCAAATCAAATCAATTCCTGATCCATCACAGGCCTCTTGCCTAAGGGCAGTTTTGGACCAGTTAGGACTTTTTTCTCTTGTACCCGCTGGCTACTTTTGTTTTTCACTGACATATGTGCATTTGTGTGTGTGTGTGTGTGTACTCAGTAATTGAATTATAGATGACCCCTCCTGTCCCTTGGGAGCTTTCAATCTGGTTTTATATGTTGTTTGACAAATGTAAGACCCTTTGACATTTACATTAGCAGATGTTGAGACAGGAAGCTGAGGTCACGACTGGCTGGCTGTTTTGAGTATCTTAAGTGTTTTACATGTAATAAGATTGAATAGTACCAATGAAGTATGAGGGCCGGAAAGCAATCTGCCGCAGAAGAGGAGGCCTTCAAACATTTCCTCCAAGGTGTCCAAACTTTACAGAAAAAATGAAGGATACAAGGGCCGCTTTGACATAATTTACCGTCAATTCAACTTATTGAATAATATATTGTTTTGATATATATTTATTTATTAATCAGCTAGGTAATCCAAAATATAAGACTTCTTTTCAAATGAAAGATGACACAGAAGTACTCAATGGGAATGTGACTTAACGCTGGATTTACTTTGAAAGTTTGATTTGGGTGAAAACGCCAAAGGGAAACGTTTTTTATGGGCTCGACGATTGCTTAAGCAAAGCAATTTGAGAAAGCAATACCTTTTCTGTCATAAAAGAGAGTCTTTATGTGTTCTTGGCTGAGCTAGAGAAGAAGGGCTCAATGCTTCGCTTGTTTATATTTCTGTCTTTGTCTTCCTTATTGATGTCAGCTCACTAGGTGAAGACGTAGATAGCAAGATTCATCCGTGTTCGCAAATCTTTGTTGTTGTATTTACTTTAAATCCCTCCAAAATTAGAATAAGCACATTTGTCAAAATGTCAAATTATCTGCTTTTTATGATAAGGGTGAGATATAAGTTCAGGTTGTATTTAACTGCTGAAAAGATATTGACTAGAATCTTCTGCCCTCACTCCTTCATACTATTCCGCAGACATAATTGGTTGCCCTTTAAACTGAGGTTAATAAAAAAAGGTATGCAAAAGTAACCTGTTCTGACATACTGTAGCTGTAGCGGGTCCGACTTCTGGAAAGGTTACCCCTACAGTCGGTGATTTTGTGAGTTAGAAATTTCCTCATCTAAATGTGCAAAAAGTCATCTGACAAGTTAACATGACATTTAGGCACACTTGGACATGTCTGCACATGATGTTATCCGAAACATGCTCATGACCGCTCTGCTAAGGATTTCCGATAAAAGTTCATTTTTGTGCTAGAAAGTTTAATTCAACACAAGAATTGCATGAAAATATTCAGCTTTTAATATGATGCATTTTCCATTATGTTTCCAGACTCCTGTATCGTGACTAAAAAAAAAAAAAAAAGTTCTCAGCATGATGCATTGCTGTGCACTTCAAACTCCAACACTAAAAAAAGCAATATGACGTTTGTGGCAAAAAAAAAAAAAAAAAAAAATAATAATAATAATTATTTGATACACCCCTTCCACATTGGACCACATTAGGCAAGACCAAATGAAGAATCCAGGAAGTGAATATATTTAAATGGGCTTTTTCCATTTAACTGCAACCTGATCTTAATCACCTTTCTTTTGTGCAGACTTTTATCCATCTTTCTCACCTTACATCGTCTGGCGCCTTTGACAAGGCTCCGGTAATGATGACTCACACAACACAGCACCCACTGCTTCGTTTTTTCGTCCCGCATCGTGCACAGATACCTTTTCTTATGTTATCCTTGTCTCGTCCCCCATGATTCATTAGATTTTCTCGTTTGGGAAGCCTGGGGGCTGGCTGCCATCGAAATAGGCGGAGAAAGATCGTTTCTCCCATCATCAAGTTTCTGAATCATCTGGAGGGCTTTTATATTTCTTCTTCATACATAACGACAGCACCTGGCTTTGTTTCATAGAGAAACCAGATGTCATAAATCAACATATATATTTTTTTAAATACTAATTCCTTTTGCATTATGTTATATGGATCATTTATTCAACAAGCACTTCTATCTATCTGCAAGCCGCCTCGGTTCTTTTCTTTAATAATGGGCTTCGGTGTCAGAGCTGCTTCATATTCTCATCTTTAAAACATCTCATATGCGTAGTTGTGAACAGTAACGGTGATTTATAGATATTGGATCTCTGGGACACGTGGCCATTATATCTTGTGGGAAAGCTTTCTATAAGATCTCTCTGCAATGTTTTGCTCATTCATCCAGAAGAACATTTGTGAGGTCAACGATGTCGGTGGTGTGTGTGTTTGGGGAAGGGGGGGGCTGCTGGCTCCTGATGTCTTCTGTAGGTTACCAAACCCCCCAAAAAACAAGCCCTTTCCAAAAAAACTGACTCGTGACATAAGAACAGCACACATCTTGGTAGGTCCTCCTAAACAAGTGCAGTAGTGTGCCATAAGCGGGTCATGAGAAGTATCAAGAAAGAAAATCCAAACAGGCAAAATGAGGACAGGAGAGTAGTTGATGGTGCTGAGAGAACATGTTGAACTCCCAATGAACTTGTTTTTCATTTTTGTTGTTGTCTGACTACCTCATCACATGCATGCACAAAAAAACCCACTCTCGCTTCCTCTTCTGTAAGGCCGGACCTGTCCGACCGATAGATGCGCCATCAGATCAATAACCTTTCACACGGACACATATCACAAGACACCACACAGCATACACGGTGGCCCCCAAGTTATACTTCCCTCATTTTCAGATAGCGTGAGGTGAGAAAAGACGAACTGTCGAGTGCGGCAATGAGTCTCATCTTCCCGTGCTGCCGCGCTGGCGTCAGACTGTGGCAAAACAACTCACCCTTGTTGGCACAGCAGCTGCGTTTTGTCACGATATTCTTGCGCAATTTACGGCATCGTTTCCGAAATGATATTGCAGCTAGTTGAATATCTGTTAATAAGAAAAATATCGTTTCGGGTATCTGAAAAGTTCAAAACAGGAGGCCGAGGATGAAGTTTTACCATTAGAAAAGTCTTCTTTTGAATTGATGTCAAATGTCATTTGCTCTTGATTGTGAGAACAAATGAGCTGGTCTAAAACATTCATGTTGGGCTATTTCATTTGTCAATGCCCTAAAAGGACGGAGCATGCTTTGCGTGGTGGCTTTGTTACAAGCAACAATATATAGCCGACAGCCCATCTGGCGTCATAGCTGGGCCGCGGTGTTTATCCTCACCCCTCCCCTCTCCCTCCCTGTGCACCATTAGCTGCTCACTAGGCAGGAAAAGACCAACATGAGGTCCTGCCGCCAATCATTCATGACGCCTTTGCTTGACTCAACCCAGCCGACATCCACTGCATCACAGCAGCCCTGTCATCCACAACGGTGCTAATATGTTCATGCTGACTATTCTGTCTGGCTGTCATCATTAAAAAATAGCCAGGCTAGATAAATATATTCATAGGAAGTGTAGGAATTGTTAGCTAAAAACAGGAAAAACCAAAACATTCTCCAAGTATGTTATACATCATTCTACATACCAGAGAATTCAAATTTTGGCACTCACATCAGAACAAATCTTAGCATATTGTTGCAACTTTGGTCCTGAAAAGATTTCTCCTCAGCTAGTTAGGTAGAAATCTAATATAGCTATCAAGAATGTAGCTGGTCCCAGCCAACAACCCTTTGGCCACAATGGGCATGGAATCCTGGTTAAAGTAAACCATTTTAAATGAATGAGACAATGTACTCTGTGGTTTTATCAAATTGAGTGTTTTGTTTGTTGACGTCTTCATTTTCCTGAGAACTACAAGCAGAAACTCCGATTCCACATTGTCAACACAAATTGAGATTCAAACACTGAAACTTGGAACTCTCCAAAAACATGCTAACTGCTAGCAATCATTTAACTTGGAAAAATAAATTAGTAGCTGAAGTGGGCCAGTTTCCGCAAGCTGGTAATTGTTGCAAACTATGGGCCTTGATTAACATCACTTCTGAATAGAAGTAGTGTCTCTTGCACACCGAGTGGAGCTCCAAAAAGGCACAATAACCTATTTTATTCTTCATCAAGCACAAAGTGAAAAGCTTGTATCCAAGGAGCGTAAACAAATCTAATCTTCATCTGGTTACCTCCAATTCAACCAAATGACCCCATACAATACAGCTGATTAAATTGTGTTGTCCTACTGCCACCCATTGTTCTACATTTCCCTTTAAATACAATATAATTAGAACATTTCAAAGAGTTAGGGGTTAACAGCGTATTTTGGGACATTTGTGTGAACAGAGGCACCTAACGCAGATTTAGGGCAGTGTTGTTTTTGTGTCAATTTAGTAAGACTCCTTCAAATAAACAAACAAAAGCGAGCGCAGAGCCGACGAGTGAAAGGAGAGCCGTGTGACCTCTTCCCAGACGTTGTGTTTGTTCAGGGAATTTCAAGTCATTAAAGTCCTAACAAGCCAACACTCATGAAAGGCTTGATAGTAAGTAGTTAAAGTGTCGCACAACTAATGGCTGAATGGGAGCGACATTTGTACAATGACTTTGTTTGGTCCTCTGGCTTCGACACAATCGGCGCAACAAAGCTATTCCCAGAGCTTAGAGACGGAGTTATTGGATGATTAGGATTCGCTGCACAGGCCTATTGAGTGCAGTGATTTGGTGGTAATTTCAAAGCGATCCGCAATTCCTGACGGCAGTCACATATAGCAAAAAAAACCCAAAACTTCAAGGCAATTTAGAAAAGTAATATGAGCAACATTCGGCATCTGCGGCGGCATTTAAATTATTAAGGTACCCCGTGGTTGCTATCACTATTAGAGAAATGATGATTAAAAACAGCAAAGGAATCAGGTGTAAAACAACATGAACTATATCGACGGAGCTTTCTTCCACTTTTTCCTTTTTCCCCAACACACACGAGCTGTCAATATAACCGTTAAAGCGGTTGAATTTACCACCCAGTAAATTTAGTTATAAGCTTCCCCTCCGCAAGTTTCCTGGTTTCACAATGTGGCAACAGGAATAAATGTGACCTCTGTCAGACTAGTGCTTATTGGTTAACTAATATGGATCAGTTTTTTTTTTCTTCTGTTTGGAACTTTTGATTCACGCACACACATTACCTTTTCAGATGTAAAATATAGTCAGTTAAGATTTGCTAGCTTTCACTCCCATATTTTTGACCGCCTCCTATAAATAGAGCACAAACAGCCGTGAAGACCCGAAGCTGAATACTCTGGGTGGTATTTTATTGCCGAACATCATGTTGTAAAAGTGAGTCCTGTCTGAGCAGTTAATGACCGTCCTGCACTAACAGTGCCTGTTCACAAATACCCTTGGAGCATTTAGTTTTTTTCCCCCCCCTGTAAAAAGCAACAGTTCAGACTGAAACAAAATACAGACGACGCTTATCACTTTAACACTTTTATTGAATCTTTTATTTATTTATTTCAGCGTTGTCATCCGTCTCACCTTATAAGCTTGTCAGGGTTGTTCCTCATTGTTTTTTTTTTTTTTTTTTTGGATCTACATGTCTGCTTTAATGACTTATTGATGCTGTCGGCAGCCTTTCATCTAAGAGAGGCTTTTTTCTCCTTTCTTTTTTTTCTCTCCTGCTCGTTGGATTGTCCAGCTATTCCCATGTCTAGGGTTTCGCTCTGGACTTTCTCCTTTTTGATCATCCCTCGGTCTTTCCCAGTCTCCTTTAACTCGAGTTGAGCCGCACACCGCCCTCCCTACCACGGGTCCTCTTTGAATTCTCGATGAGGATAAATGCGTTGAGAAGAAAGACGCTCGAGGAGGGCTGACAAGCTTGTGTTACCAGAGAGAGATTTACATGGGGTCATAAAAGCTCGGGTGAAAGGAGAGGAGGTATAGGCCATATTAAAAGGTCAGCGTGCTGGGATGGGGAGGTAAATTGACCCACGACGGAATGAAGGCCACACACACCACCTGCACACCCTCTCGTTCCCGCCCTGCCCTCCGGCCGGTGACTTTTTGACTTTTTGGACAAAACCGCCCCACCTAACAACCTCCTCTTGCTCATTCAACTTTCTTGTTTGTGTTATCATGATACCCTGGTCTATAAATCATCCAGAAAAATGATTGCAGCTCCACCAATCTAGCTCAACTTATGCCCGGGAGCGACATTATGGTTGTGAAGTCCTCTGACATGGTGTCCAGGACTCATGCGGGCCCCGTATGGATGGATCTCAGCGTGTATACCTGCTGCCAAGAGAAACAAAAGAAACCTTGTCACTTTGCGAGTGAGAGCCCACGGGCTGGCTAGTGTGAGGGGAGGGAGAAAAAAAAAAAAAAAAAAGCGGTTCTACTCTGGAAATGTTTATGAGAAGCCTTGGGACGGAAATCCATCATTGCAGAGGGAGCAATTTATGTCCAACATGAGATTGTAGCTGACATCTCACATCCTGCGAAGACACTTTCTCTGCTTTCAGACTCAAGATTTTGTCAGTGGTCTCGTGGCTCATTGTTCATTTGGGCAGCTGTGGCAGGCTGCTTGCTATTTTGGCTCACGACATTTCAAGTTGCTATGTGACCTGACTTCAATTGAAGACATTAATGCAGTTTGCGTGTGACACAGTCTGGTGAGCAAAGGACTTCCTCAAATGAGTGGAACAAATCGTACTCTGCATAACACTTGTCATTTTTAATGGGGTGGTCGAGTTTGGATTCAAATTGGTTTGGGATCGTTTTATGGACAATGCTTATTGTATGTGACATAACGCCGCGTAGATTATTAATTTGTGCTTTGACACATTCTGATCGTTCATGTGAAAGAGCAAATGAGAAATAAAAACAACTGGTGTTCTTATCGGAGAATGTTTTGAGGAACCATATGTTTTATTGACGCACAAACAAAAAGGTGCGATTGTCAGAGAAGAAGCGGATTTCTCCTGCTGCTGTAGCTATTTTATATTATTGGACAGACACTCTCCACACTTCACTCTTTGCTGATACAGACACCATTACATTACAAATAATGATTACAATAAATACAAATGTAGTTTTAGATATATTGTTATATATATTTTGTAAAACAACATTTTATGGGAAGAATTTGGAAAAGCATTTTAAAAATCATTATGGCACTGAGTGTCTGTTTATCATGTTTTCTGCTCCAGAAAAAAAGCCGGTTCAAATATTTATATTAACAATTTAGAGTGATAATGTTATTCCAAATAGACAACATCGAAAGACTGAAACAACAGATAGCAGCTAAAACTTTTTGTAGGGTAACTGTGGGATTCAGATATTGTACCATTTATTATACAAAGAATACTAATGAGGCCGGACAGGGGCGGTGATGCATCTGGATGGGGCGCCATCTAACGGGAGCAGGGCTGCCATTACACATCCCCCCCCCCCCACACAGAAAATATCATAAAGTCTGTCAGTGGCTGTAATATTAGATAATATACAATCAGCCTTCCTAATTCAGGGATTTGACTCTGTATACTGTTGCTGCCCACAAGTCCATTTATATTTAAAGGGTTACTGATGAGTGCCTTTGGAAATATATGCTTATGAAGAATTATTGGCTTGGCAGCCATTGGTCACGTTATCACTACTTGCCGACTTATTTATTAGCAATAGACTGGCCTGCTGGGCGACACAACTGATAAGCCTGCCAAAAGCTTGTTGGCGTCACTGAGTGCAATGAAGATGTGCCTTGGATCAGTTGCTTTTCTACACACACGTGCACACATAACACAACAAATACTTCATTAGTGAGCAGAGTGAAGCCGAAGTGCAACTGATCCGAAAAAAAGTTTGCATCGATCACAGCATGGTGTCAACATCACATCCCATTTCAGTCATGAAAATAGTAAGAATATAATCAGTGATATAATTAGACAGGTAATTACTTCTCACCTTTTGTTCATCTAATGTGAGAAATGAAGCTTTGCTCAGCAGCAAGCAGCATCACCATCATTATTTCCGATAATAAAAATCTCTTTCTTACCAGTCATTCCATTTTGACAAGTATGAACAAAAAAAAAAAAATCTTTTGTACTTGATTTTCACTTCTCAAGAAAAATCAAACAAAGAGAGTCAACAATCCACTCCAGTATTCTTTTTTCAAGTCTATTTTTTGAAGTCTTGTGCAGGAGCAATTTGGGGATACTTTTTTTAGGCTGAGTAAATTGTGTATGTTTGTTTGTGTGCCTTTTGTTGAAATGATTTCACATATGTAACAAACTTGGCTCGACGGAAGTCACAGCAAATATAAATCAAACTGTGGGGAAAAATTCAAAACATTCAGGCCAATCAAGATGGTTACTTTTACAAATAATAATAATTTAATACAAGGCATTTAAATGTGAATAAGAACCAGTGGTGTACGCAGTGCATGAATGCAAATGAATGTGTGGGTGCAAATGTTTTGACATGTGTAAATCAAAGAGAGTAAGAATGGAAGTGTTACCTGTTGGGGGAGAGAGCAGAGAGCGAACTAGCATAGAACAAACAATTTAACAGCACAGGTGCCAGCACTCAGGCGGCCCCACCCCGCCATGACACATGATTGGAGTTTGCATTATTAACTCCGACGTGGCTTTTTAGTCGGGTTTGAATTCATGCTCGGGCTTGTGTGGGTTGTCTCTGGGTACGCAGACATATTCCTCACATTCTAAAAGATTATACAGAATCCCCGTTTTGATAAAAATACACACAGGTATCTGAATAGTACATGTAATTGTAATTAGGAAAGGTACTATAAAAAAATAGATGAATGACTAACCTAATTTTCCAAAATAATTTCAATATGTGTTGGAAAAAATGGAAAAAAGGAAAGAATGAATAAACCAAATATTTTCCAAGGATTGATTTCATGAAACACCCGAAACATGCACAACGGGGGGAAAAAAATCTCCCTTAACTTCAATTAAGTTTCTAAAAAGTAAATTTCATTTTTAAAAATATTTGAGAAAAAAATCATACAAATTTAACTTGGTTACACTGATTTTTTTTTTTTAAATGACAATCTGTAAAAAACGTTTCTACAGTAACAAACAAATGGCTAACTAAAATGCCAAATGGCTGTGTGGCATTTGACTGGATTATTGAGCGTCACTAATGAAAATAAAAAGTCTGTGAGTGAAATTTCATACTGCAGGCTTGGAATCACACAGAGTAAAAAAGTAGGACACACTGCTGAAGGACGATAGTGGTGAATTTTAAAAATATACTACGTTTTTCAATGCTTTGAGCAGCTTAATGTAATTATTTTTTCCTCTGTTATGTTTACAGGGCAGAGCCAGATGTCTTCTGGCCCAAATGTGTGCATTCAGCAAAGGCGGATGCTCCACATTTACTTTACTTTCCACACAGCATAAAACAGAATAAAAAAGGTTTGGATTAACTCATTCATCTCGCTTTCTTGGTTGATCTGCCCACGGAAATTAGCTTAGACCAATGAAGATAGCTTTTCCACGTGTTAGCAAAATAATTTAGGTGGCGGCTCGTCTTACTGAACTGTTAACGCTGGCCTTTAAATTGCACTGCCAGTTTAGCTATCGGTCTATTTGTTACTGTCAGAGAAGCAATGCTCATTTCGCCTGCTCTAAACCACGTCTATGTGGGGCTGCCATTTGCTAAACTGCTGTAAAGTGTCGGAATGCTGAGCAAATGGATGAAGACAAGGTGCTGGAAGATGTGTTGGAACATTCATCTGAAAGAAATGGGAGGTCTTTCGCCTGTGTGAAGTAAAGCATTTACTGGCTGGTTTTCCTAAATTATATTCGCTTGTTTTTGCTACAAAACATTTTAATTTTCACCTGCTAAAACCGAAAGTGGAATGTGTGTGAGATCTCAGAAAATGGACTGAAATATTCCCACGAGGGAGGCTTGAAGTGGACAGGTGCAGAAACAAGGCGGATATTGGGAACAAATTGACAAGGCAGTCTCCTCTGGCTCACTCTTCATTTAGACATTGAATGATCCAGATCAGCTGGTTGGCAGACAATTTATCCTTGAGAAGATGAGAATGTGAGAAAGGAGGACATCTTGAACTAACAATAAAAATAAAAATAAATAAAATAAATGAAAACGTAAAAATTCAAAATAGAAATAGAAATATCTCTATCCATAGAGGACATCTTGAACTAACTAACAATAAAAATAAAAATAAAACAGATATTTAAAAAAATAAATATTAAAAAAAAAAATATATATATATATATATATAAATAAATAATGGAATAAAAATGCATCCGATTTATTATGCACCATCTGATACGTTAGACAATATAGTCGTCTAATAAATTAAGCAATTAAAATGATACAAAACTTTACAGTGAAGTAGTGAATAAAACAGTCTAGTGTGGATGATTTCCACACGGCTTACTTTGCAATTACTGCCAGTGTTTCTGGCAACAAGAACAGCTAAGCTTGCTCCCGTAGGCAGGAGGGAGACCACAATATGTAAGAAACATACTGCTATACAGCGAGTGGGTGTTGGAAGAACCATGTGGCACTGCAGGCTTGCTGATACCTGACAGATTGTTTGTGTTTTTGTTGTGTTTTTTTTTTTTCCGCTCCTGCTAAAATTAAATTTATTTCGGATGCTGTCACCACGAGGTGTTCAGCACATTAACGAGTTAACTGACAGATGTCTCGTCTCAACATTGTTCACTGCAATTCAAAATGGAGCAGATGCTACATGTTCGAATCTATCCGCCCAAACCTAATTACGGCAAGATTGCAGTTACTGGCTCTAAAATGGCGGCAAATCTCACTAATTTGCCCATGAAATTTGAAGAGGAATAAAAGTAGGTTTCAGTTGCAGGTGGGTGTTGAGGAAATGTCACAAGCTTGCTGTAATTGTTTCAAAATCCCAAACAAAAAGGAAATGTTCCAGTCACACTTGAAAATTCATAAATATGCAAAGAACCTGTGTAATAACAGCGGAGGAATAAATTAAGCAAAGTCAATTGATACTGTTCAATTTGGGCATTAAAGCTCATTACTTTCCTCTCAGCCAACCTTATAAAAGTTAAGAAAAAAAGTTGGTGTGATTTCATTTCAATAACAGTCTCTGATAAATGTGAGAAATATTTTCAGAGCAATAAAAACATGACATGTAATGTGGGAGGGAATGAGAAATGCATGTGATGCCCTCAATATCGTGCTAAAAATATTCCTATCCATCCATTTTGGGGTGATTTTTCTCTTCCTGTGAAAACTGGCGCTGATGTTTGACATGACAAGCCACTATAGTCGTAGTTGGATCTTTTCTATCGATGTCATTTGGCTGGCAATGTCAACTTTTGTGCTGCCAAATGACAACAACACTCCCCCCCCCCAATAAAATATATTTCGCAGTCAAGGCTTTTGCAGTTTTCAACTGATTCCACACGTCTAATGTTGTGAAAAACACATCAAACAAATTGTAAAAATCAACGACGGCAGAGATTTGTTACCATCCACAACACGTGGATTTTAATATGACTATTTCTTCTCCTAATTTCAATCTCAAGGCTACGTTCCAGTCGCTCAGCTACCCCCCTTTGATTTCCCATCTTCCGATGATTTCAACGTTCATTTTCCTTTCGCTCTTTTGTCCACGCGTTATTTGCTTTTGAATGTTGTCATTGACCCGCCAGTTATCAACCCATCGCAACTCTGAATGAACGATTCCTCATTGTACCATTGAGGCTGATTTTCAAGCTCCCCGGGCAATTTCCGTTTGTTTGGCATGAGGAATTGCATTACCCTACTTGTCAAGCACTTTTGTTGAAAAAAATATTAGATAACACTTCCTTTTATTTATTTTGATCCTACATGTACATGGCCTATTCTGATATTTCCATGTGCTATCAGTCTAAGAAAAAAAAAATGTCCTTGCACAAGCAGAGAATAAAAAGCAAATATATCAGCTTTTGTATCATTGTGAGTTAGCGCTACGACGTGATGCGGTATTAAAATGCCACACTGAAAGATGAAGGGCTTGATATGCAGTGAGGTGAACAAACAAAAGTGCGGTGAGCTCTATTCAGTTCGTCCAGAGACATGCAAAGAACGGAGCGGCTCTGTTTTCATCACAATGCCTTTAGTGTTCTCTTTCTTCTATCATCTGTGTTTTAATCCGCCGTCATCTACTCTTTTTCCATTGCGGTTTCTTATCGAATGCTGTTGCTTCTCATGTTGCGAGGGAAATCAATGATGCAGTTTATCCCCAGGCCATTATCTATATTAGCGACAGTTCTGGCCCCCGTGCTTTCATTGTAATGACCTGTCATTTTTCTAAACTACAACCATTTGTAAAAGCCGTGTCATATTGATCAATGTTGTTTACAAATTCAGGTAGCCTGCAAAATGATATCAGCTGTCTCTCTGTGGCCCCCAAAGATCCCTAGATAGATATTCACTTGTCAGCACTCGGTATTCTCAGATTTCCACTAATTAAACTGGACCGCATCCAACGATCCGGTCTGGTTCATTTCTCAACTCGGGAGTGTGAGAATGGGACATTGACAACCTAAGCTTGGCCCAGCTCAGCCTTCCTTGGCTTTTTTGCACATTTCTTAACGTGGCACATGGCGTGCCATCGAAGAAACAAAAAAAAAAACAATCAGATTAGATAAAATGAGCTCTAAAGGAGGCGGAATATAGTACATGGTAAAACGTGACTTCGTAATCAAGCCAATCAGAGCTTTGTCTTCATCTTACCAAAAAAAAAAAAAAAAAAAATCCCATGTTTGGATTAAAGTTGTGTACACTTGAACCTCATTTTACTGATTTATTCGTCATTTGTCTGCATCGCTAATTAGACCAAGAGAAAATACAGTATACCCATGAGGATTACGGGAAATCCCTGCTAGTTACTGCGCTCCTCCACAATCAGAAGCAGAATTTTAATTTGAGAGCCATACTTTGTTGTACTCCAAGGAAAAGGGATGCCAGCGTAAGTCTTGTATAAATTGTCAAATGCCTGAGGGGGGGAACTCCATAACTTGAGGGTCGTAAAGTATCTTAGGTTCATGTTGCTTGGCAACAAAGAGTCTTGGGGAACATTTGAATGCAGCTCAGATATGGCTAAATAAAATCCACTTCAGATTTTTTTTTCTAAGCTATGTCTTTTGTCTGATGTTTGGTAATTAGATGTTGAATTCTGTGACCCTTAAAATTGACTCAAAGGAGCCACTGAGCAGATTCACACACATCTAAAGAAAGGAGGCTTTGATTGACAACTATAGTGTGATATGGATGCAATGTACACGGAGCAAGTAAGCTTTGATTGAAGACCTATCCATTTTCTATACCTCTTATCCCATTGAGGATCACAAGAGGCTGGTGCCTATCAGGTCAGAGGCAGACTGCACCGGAGCTGCCAACCTAAAGAAATTCACTTCCTGAATAATGTATCTGAATTTTTATGTTTTAAAATTCAGTCTGGAACATTACGGCGGGACTGAGGGACACGTGTATTGTACGTAAAAGGAATACAGTTGTTATTAGTACACAGTGTGCATTATTGGACATAATAATGATTGACGCATTACGTTAATTAAGCGGCAGGTTATTGAATAAGTGTTTTTTGCTCCTTTTCAACCTGTTTGAGCTAAATAAATATTTGAAAAATATTCTTAACAGTCACGTTCTGCAATGCCAATTCAACGCCCTTTGGAGAAGCAAAGAGATTTGTTTTTTTCCACCCAAGGCAAGTTGTTCCTATGATCGTCGATGCCGAGCGAGGAGCTCCGTTTGAACTCCTGCATTCTTGTCACACTCTCCACAACACGCTACCCGCAGCTCTACATTCACTGTTTATTGATGCAGTTAAAGTGACATTAACATGAAAGATGCAAGCCTTTCCCGAGACAAGAAGCGGCAAGTTTGCTCTCCGCTTTAACGGCAAAGTGTTCTGAATACAGATATTTTAATGGTAACGGGCTGACGCTCTTTGATCATTCTTCTGTGAAGGAAAGGCATATGAATAGATTCACTACCAACAGGCTTTTATTTGACTGAGCCAAATTGGAAACCATATAAAGCACATTGTGCTCTGATGAGCTCTATCTACCAAGTCTCTAAACTAACAGGACTGTAATTTATTATATATATTTGATATGAAGAAACATAATTGTGTCTTCTTGCCCTGTGAGTGAAGACCGCCTTAAACGCTTGGTCAGCAGAAGTGAGCCGAGTCAGCATGTCTGTTTTAGATAGCATCTTAAGACTCCTGGTCTCCATCAGTCAGTCCCTTATTATATTGTACCTCCAATTTGTCCAGTGAATCTTATCTACATTTCCATTTGCTCCAGGCAGAGGTTTTGCTTGACTTGCTAATTGGATGCACTTACCAAGCTTAGAATCATATTTTCGCAGACCGGCTTTGTCTACTGTTTCTTATTAGTGTGTCATGGGATTGAATCCATTGATGAGAAGAAAGGTAAATGGGGGAAAAAATATATATATTCCTCTTAGTTGTGTACACAGTAGAAGGTAATGAGGTCATTTACATCTGTGACATGGAGGTGCCTGAATGCGCTCAGTGGACCATGAAGTGAGCTGACCATTAGACAAGCATCATTGAACTTGGTGTTGTCCTCCAGCCACCCACTAGGTGGCACAGTTTTTCTCATTATGCTGCAACAATGGCGAAGAGGTTTGTTTGTAAGGCAGGAAAGGGCAAGCATACCACGTGAGACGCTGGTATTGTTTCAATTGTTCAATTATGCTCGCTTTCATTTTTTGAAGTGCAACTTCAATCTTGCACTTATGTTCTAATGAATATGTTACCTGCAACTTGTAAAAGCCTGGTGGGGAAATTATGCGTGGAAGTACACATTTTTGTGTAAACAAAACAATGGAAAAGGCAGAAGCACTTATTCAACTCATTTCATTAAGCGTAGACTTTGAAATGCACTTAAGTGCAAAATCCATTGATGTGACTGGCTGCTTATTAAAGGAACATCACATGCATTGGAGGTGATCTTATTTTCTTGTACAGCAGTCAATAGACAAAGCGCACAGCGTCACCTATTGTGCTCCAACAAGCCGCCCTTGCAATCAAGGACGAGCATGCATCCACTATCTTCAGGTTCTGCCAATGTGCTGCAATCCTTTGAGAACAATTCTGCGGATTCGGTATATAAATCCATCACTGCGCTGACATTTTGTCGTTCACCATCTTCGGAAAAGTGGACATGTGTGAGCTTTTCTCTTTCACACATGTAAATTAGGGAACCTACAAACCTGCTGAATCATCATGAACTGTTCCTGTCATATGTGCCAGGCGACTCTGTTAGATCTTCCCTTGCTTTGCTCAGCTCTGACATCAAAGTTGTCAAGATACCATCTTTTCGCCGTTTGATCAAATGACGGATTTATTTGGCTTCATCGTGCAAATCTTAAGCCTTATGAACAAAAAGTGTTGTGCAATCCTACCCGACAAAATATTTAATAACTTGTAATGTTATGTACATTTTTTAAAGGTTCACTAGAGTGAAACACTACACTTAAACTTTTACAACGTGGTAGCTGATGAAAAGAACCTTAAAATAAAAAGTATTCACTGTGTTGATACCATGCAAATCAACATTATCAGTTCAGCAGTAATGAGGCAATCTGGTTCAGTAATGCTGAGTGAACTGCAGAGTGGGACTCATTTCTCTGTCTTCTTAAACACAAACACTCACTCAGTCAGAGCGGTTGTGCTTCCTTTTGACACCGCAAGGCAGCCCGTTATGAGACATCTTTTTTATTTTAAAGAAAATATTTCCCCTTTTGTCTCTAAAACAGACTCTTTCCAGTATAATAAATATATTCAAAATACTTTTGGATTGGTATCAAAATTTTCAGGCGGCATCTAAGCACATTGATGATTAATCTTTTCAAATTATAAAACCCGATCAAGACTCTATTTTCTAGTCCAGGGTATCGGCTGCCTCAAGTTCTCCCCCCCCCCAACCTGTGACGGATCCCAGGTCTGTGGTCTGTTATGTGTCTGGTTTTCTATGATAACAATAGAACAGAACACTGGCACGGAATCTAAAATGTCAACAGGCAGCTCATTAGGGAGTAAATTCGGCTATAACAATTAAGTTGTATTGTTGTGGAGATGCTCAGCTGCACCCTTATCAGCTTTATATCTTATCATTTGACAATTGTAGAAAGCAACGGATTCAGAGAGTGTGAAATCCAAAGGTCGTGCTAAAGATCAGAAGCTCGGGGGTGGGCCGGCTGCCCCCCCCTCCCAAACTACCACCACCAGCTGATATTGGCAGCATCCCTACGTGATGTCCTTATATCCTTTATACATTATTCATGCATTGACTGAGGGGGTTGAGTCTCACAGACCACTTGTCTGGGTTAGATTTGTGTGGGCTTCACAAAATATATCATATATTTATTTATCACTTACAAGGTTTGCTCAAAGCAGGCCTCTGTATCCATCCATCCATCCAGACTTCATGAAAATATCCGGCAGTCATCAGTAATAATAATTATAATATAATTATAATCAGTCTTGCTAGTTGTTCTGATCCGCGATAAATATTACGTCACTGTCATTTCAAAACAACAAGCTGATGCATGTCGATATTCATGTGCAAGAAAATTGTCGATGAGCCAATTTTTAGTCTGACATTTCAGAATGATGGAGGCCACTATGCTCTCGGGAACATTAAGTGCCACAGAATTTGTTTCGTAGCCTTGCCCAGATATGTGCCTTGCCACAAACCTGTCTGTGAACTCTACAGGCATTTTGTTTTGACTCATGGCTCAGTTTTTACTCTGATATGCTTTGTCAGTGATGAGACCTTGCCCAGACAGGTGTGTGAATTAAATCACAAATTTAAATTGAGTTTATTGAAAACATAAAGCACACATTATTTCGATATGTTTGGGTTATTTCTACATCCTCCCAGTTGCACGTAATGTCATTTAAGGATGTGAATGAAAATATTAAAAAATGTGTTCAGCGGCTGAAATCCGATTTTAACCAAATATATTCAAAATGTATGCAAACTTCTTGCAGCTGTTTTACATTGACTTAGAATCTATTTTAAAATCAAATTCTTCAATTGATCCAAATTCACAATTTAAATGATAAAAACGCTCGAAAATGTCTTTAAGAAATTAACTAGCTAGTCCTTACACACCTGTTGATCAGCTCTCCAATATTTTTTACTTCTTAAAGTTAACATAAGATGAGCAATACAGTTTTTATTTTCAAATATTTACAGACCTTTTGTTTTAATGTATGCATTTGTCATGTGCGCAATAATTTACCTTCTCTGATTACAACTGCAATGCATAAAATATAGACTGCTGCAGAAGCTTAAAAAAAAAAAAAAACGACACCATGGCCTGCCAGAGTTATTTATGGCTTGTGTTCTACTCACACTTGTCCAGATGTTGTCAATGAACGGACAAGATGTCTGTTCAATAGATTTACAAAAAAAAAAAAAACATTCTGTGAAAACAGCCCCCAAATAGCTTTTTCCAGCAAATACTTAAAATCAAAAGCGTAATAGTGGACAATGTTCCGACGTAAAAGTGTCGATCTCTCTTGACTCGGTCGGGGGGCGCCGCTGTGAGTTTCCGTGCATCAGATTGCTTTCTAATCGCTTTCTTCCTTCATCTCTCACTGGGACCAGCACTTATCTATGTTGCTGATGGATCGAAAAGACTGTGAACTGGGAGAAAATGGAGCCGCCCTTGCTGCACTGAAGGTTGGCAACAAAAGGTCCGTCTTTGTCATTGTCCCCTTCCATCTTTGCCCAACTCTTAAATATCTTGCAGTGGCTTTAAGCCGTTCACTTCCATTCCCTAATTTATTCCCTTTAGCAGCTGTGCAGGCCATTATGAGCTCCAGATTCAGCGGTTTTCATTCCCCAGGATTGTACAAAAAAAACACAAGCAAAGTGAGAGCTTAAGCTCTTTATTGTCCCAATCAGTCGTTGCAGCTAATGCTTGCAGGTGCTCTGAGGAAATCACAGATAAGCTCATTGCTCCCGCATCACTGGAAGAACAAATAAAGGAAAACAGATCGAGGGGCAAGCATTGCCTGACTGATGATGGAGAGCCGCTGTCACAAATACATAACGTTACACTTTCTCGCCCGGCAACTCTTCTCTCTATTTTCTACTTGCACTACTGTGGATGTCCAAAATTCGGAAGCGATTATCTGGCCAAATGCTCCTCCAGTGTGACGGTTAGACAGCCTTAATGTGATCATCACTCATACGATCTGAGGCCTTACGATGTTTAATCATAAATATCTTTGGCACAAATGGATGCTGCATAGGGGCTGTCACTTTTCATTACACTATGTTAGATCAACAGTCAAGTCATTTCCGGCTTCTGCGATTCGCCGTTCACCAGCCGTAACGTTAGGAGTATATATATAATTGTCGGTTTTGTGTCTTTAAGACGGTTATTATTACAATCGAGTTGGAAATACAATTTGCAGTGATAGAAAATTTCCTGCAAGGCTTTCACAATTAATTTATTAAACTATGTGAGACAGAAGGGAAAATTCTTGTTTGCAACTATTGTTTCTAAAAGTCATTTAAGTTGGAACAGATTTAAAATATAAATTCTTAACATTTATGGCAACAATAGCTGGGTATACACCGAGCCTTGTGTTCCGATAATATTTCCCTACAAAATGTGAAATTGCATTTACAGATTTTATTTCTTCCAGTACGGAAAATGCCTCAAGTTCACCGACTCCTCTGAATCCACAGTAGCACTCTGTCAAATCTTGTAACTTCATTAGGTTGATGATCCATTAACTCATCATATTAAAATGAAATGATTTTCAAGCTTCCCTTGGTGATATTGCGTACCAATTGTATGCCTTCCAGTTTCCTTAGTTACGAATAGGTGGGCAGGTTGAGCACTACCACGGTAGAAGACTCATTATTGTGTAGCGTTGGTGACCTCTGCCAAGTACCATCTGTCTTCTGTCAAGAAGATGCAAAGTACATTTTTAACGTCAGCCGGCCCAACCAGGCACAGAGGAGGAGAAGACGATGTCACATCTTGCATTGTTCTTCCTTCCACATGGACTGTTTTATAATTACAGCATGCTTACTTAGAGACACGGTTTTAGCACCTATTTACGAAGAAACAAAAAGCTTCTCAAATGTTAGACAAGGCGAAGATCCTGTGTGTGGTTTCCAGCTCAGCTTTTTAACGCAGTTGTTCCTAATAATCTGGTTACAAAGTTGAGTAAACTGGGGATCCGCAAGTCACAGTAACGCCCTGGATACTGAAATCTTCACTAACAGAAATGTCAGAATGGAAAAATACCTAGTCCACTCTCATCCAGAATTCGGGCACACCTCAGGGATGTGTGGTCAGTCCCCTCCTCTTCTTCTTCTTTATGCATGGCTGCTCTTCCATTCACCCTTATTAACATTGTTGTCAAATTTGCTGACAACAACATACTTGTAGGGCTTATCAAGGACAATGAAGAGTTATCCTACAGGGAAAACGTCCGGCTTGAAATCAACATCCTGACCCTGAACACATCCAAGATGAAGATAATCAGGGACTTCAGGGAATCTTATCCACTTTTCTTCCACTTTCCCGCCGTGTTGTCTGAGCTTCATCTAATATCCTTTTTCAATTATGGCAGAAATTGCACAAATCATTGGTTCCGTTTTTTTCATATAACTTCTTTTCTCACGTTGAATACTTGATGTATTATTTGTGAGTCCAGTCCAAGACTAGTTTATAGCTCAGGAAGTCTCACCTCAATTGTGTGAAGAATCACCCCGGTATCTCATGTCGCCTTTTAACAGCATGTGGCTGTATTAATGCTGCCTCAGCACATTAACTATATTTACTACCATCCGTTTCCTCTGGAAATTGCCTCTGCAGACTGAAGAAGCAATAGGAGGGCATTTCATGAATTTAAGTCGCCCCCCCCCCCCCCTCAATACCGAATGCCACATTTGTTTTCCAGCCATGCGTTGACTTAACTGCGCCTCTCTTCCTTGTTCGTCTCCTAATGCTAATGGTGAATTACACGTGTCACGCTCAAGGTGTAATCTGTCAACGTGGCTCGAGGAAAAAGAACGAGTACCGGGTACCGTGATGGATGCCAAAAGAAATGTACAGTACTTTAGGTGATGTATTGCAATCCATATGCAGAAGGTCCACTGAAATGACAAGATCTTAAAATTCTCCCGTGTGTCTTTCACACACTTATAAAAAAATCTAAAAATCAATCCCATCCATTTTTTGGGGTTCTCTGAGTTAGATGTCATTCTTGACAATCACCTCTTGTGTATTGCTTTTACAGGGTGCATGTCCTATCACGTTATTGCACCTTGTGACACCAGATTATTCTCTCCTTCACTTGTCACTCTCTGTCTCCATAAAGATACGATTGGTGGGCCAGTTCCGGCATGGTCAGTGCGAGCAAAGGTGAGATTGACAGCCGAGTGAATGTGAAGCTCAAGAGCACATAGCGCAGGTCAAACAAACAGCCCACGGGCTCAATCAACATTTTCTTGGAGCCTGTAAAAGCTTGAAAATTATATGATGCATTCTATGCTACTTTTTCTTGACAGTGACTATAATTATGAGCCCCACAATGCAACTTGAGACATTCTTAGGGAAGGTTAAATTATTTTATGTTTTCAGAAAGAATACAACGAACGGATGGAAATACTTTGTTGATGGTTTGGAAGGCGAATGGTGATATTTTGAGCCTTATCAGAGCAGCCTATCATCCTCAGACATTATCAAAAAGGAATTCATCTCGACTTTGAAGTCATATGCATATGTCCTCGTTCTGCATTCTCAGTGGGGTTTAAATATTGATGCAGACTTGACAGGCAGCCGTAAGGAGTAAAGATTAGATAGCCAAACACTTTGAATGAAACCTGCTTTTATGCTCATCTAAATTACAGAAAAGTAACATTCCTGCCTTATTTAATGAGTCCGATACGGGCCGCTCCAGCGAGACCATGAAAACATTCACACCTCACCTGTATGTTTTGTTTCAAGGGTTCCCGAAGTAAGCTATCATTTGTTTTCATCTCTGGCAAAAAAAAAAATCATTTTGATATGATTGCACCTGCAATGATTATGAAAGACCTTTTAGAATCATGCTGGCAAAATGTAAAGCAGGTTATTTCCAAATGATGGATCGAATTCATTAACACGGCGGTATGATTGCAAACCGATTTCAGTGTATGGAATGTAATGTGTGAGATGGTGTGAGAGTGTTTTATAGTACTTGTCTAAACACAACTGGCATGTCTCCTGAAAGCCATCACTCACATGGCGTTGGTGATTCAAAGACTCTGATTAAAAGTCTCTTAACCCGGTCGTGAGGTAAAGAGGTTTTGACATAAAAGAAGTACTTAGGTATTTAAATGTAAAACTTAACGGCATTTCTCGGTGAGGTTGGGCTCTCAGCTGTAATGGATAACACTTCCCAGGCTGCAATTACTCAGTGTCTATTTGCAGCTACGTTTTCATCACACCCCGTGGAATGAGTTCTATAGAACTAAACGGGGAGGGAATTGAAATGCAAGACATTTTTTGTTGGTATGATGACCACCTTAATTCAAGCGCCGACCGACCTCTTTAACGACATTCTCCTTGACTATTCCCGCTGTCGTTAGAGATACGCAAGTTATGTCCGATGTGCTCGGGATTCCCATCCTTTATACTTTATTGCATACAAGAAAAAAAATTCAGACGTCAGATCAGTTTGAGCGTTTTGTATTCACAGGGAGAATATCGGATAGGCTTGATCGGTCGATGTCAGATGTCAGTCGTCAGTCGGTATCGTCTTTTAAAGTAGATGATAAGCTGAGGTCCAATTAAGAAAGCATTCATTTGGTCGGAAGGGGGAAAAAAAATGGTAGATAGTTTAATATGCAGTAAGAATTTAACCACTGCTATTTAAAGTGATGGCCACTGACGGCTTATGTTGGCTGACACTGACAGACGAGGTTAATTACTTGAAAAGCAAACAGAAAGGCAACCTGATGAAAAGCCTTGATTAGGCTTCCGAAAGGACAGTTTCAAATAAAACGTATAATCAGATAGAAAGCAGCCGGAGTTGTGCGAGTGAATCCTTTGAATGTTAAAGACCATCCAGAGGCAGAACCTCTCTGAGCCTCTTCAACACCAGGTGAATTTATTCGATTGTTGCCATCGTTTACATTTGGATTCGGGCTGCGGTGTTTCGCTCTGTCACTCATCATTGCGATATAGTGTGAGTTGTCTCCTTGTTAGTTATTGCTCCATAGAAAATGGGCCTCAAGAATGGATGTCTGGCATTGTTATTGCAGTGAGACTCAAAGTACAAAGTCGGGGACAAAAGAGAAGAATGTACGCTTTAAAACTGGTCTTGGTTGGCTGATTATTATTTTCCAATTAAATCAATGTGGGAATTGCATGATGATATTACCCGGTCAATGACACAATTTTTTGAAAGCAAGGAAAGGGCCTTTGCAGTAACCGGGCATGGAGAAAAATATCCAATTATTCTTGGTTATATTTCTCTTAAAAATAACAGAAGTCGAGTTTGGCAGGAGGATGTCAGAAGAGAACGACGAGAGCTCTCTAGGGATATCACAAGCTAAGCCAATTATGCCACAATAGAAAAGTTGGAACTGTATCAAACAAAAGAAGGCTATCAAAAATGCAATTATGGAGGACACGAAATAGCCAACATGAGAGCTTTTTCAACAATACAATTCGTTCATCAAGGTAACCATGGTGACAATTACCAACCGTTGCATGAACGGGTAATCTCGATTGTAATTTAGGTTGGATGAATTTCATTTTTAATTAAGGCCGAGCCTTGTAATACTCGTGGGATTAGTCGCGGCTAAAGAGGCTAAAGTGTGAGCGTTACTGCAATGATAGCTACTTCTGAGCTGAGTTCAATCAAATCTCATTTTTCGCGAATCTTAAGAGTAGTGGCATATGGCGGATAACAACATAGATTCTTCTAATTTGCGTACTTGACTCTGAGAAAAAAATAAAATTGTTTGCCTGCGCTGATTCTAAACTACTTGCCCCTTGAAAGCAGTTGCTCATTTTCTTTTTAATTTATCTCAACAATTATGATCGCTTGAAGTGACACCGTGCGATGTTATCAATATAATTTTGAACTGCTGTTTGATTTTCTTTATTGCTGCTCACTCCTTATCATCATCTTTAGGGATTATTATTTCCCAGCAGATGCCTGTCTAACGTACAATATAATTACTGTTACTTGTTAATTGCTGCTTCAAAGTGGCTTCATTTGAAAGCGTCTGACCTGGAACCTCAGCGGGAAACCGGAAGAAAAAAACAAAAACACACACAGAAGCAAACAAGGGGAAAAAAAAAAGAAATTCCATTGATCTAAATTATTTCAACATTTACGAAAATTGACATGGCAAGAGAGGAAATAAATGGCTTGGAAGTCTTGGAAGTTGAGCTGTTGGCTCGGGCAAATTTCTAAGCCGCTGTATAGTTGGCACTGAGGTTTTGTTTTCAAATGCATATTAAACAGCTTTAGGTGCAGTGCTTTGCCGCTCATGTGTTCAACTCATCGTCAGGGATTTCCTGCAGTTGTAGCGAGAACAATTTGCTTTTTTGTGACTGCTAAGATTTTGGATTTAATTGAGTTTTTTTTTCAATTTTTTATCGGAACAACTACCATTCCTGTTCCATTGCCATTTCTATGCAGTATGTCCCATTTTATTGCTTTCTGTCAGTATTTGACACCATTTTTAACCACATCATATTGTTAGGGGTTTGTTCGTTTGATTGCTGTTGCTCCGTGAAAAATAATCAACTGGGGTGTTTATGCTCACTTCTCGCTGAGTCGGCATGGTGCTCCTGGTTGATATGAGTCCAAGCAGCAGCATTTGCGCTTCCTTTTCTGTATGCACAAGTGAAGAATTTTTCCCTCTTGGAATGAAAAAAATGTTTGGGTTTAAGGTAGCAACACTGCTGGCATTTGTGCTAACAATGCAGTTTGGAGTCATGTTGAGCGAACTTTGTGAAAGAAAAAAATGTCATGTCTCATTTTGTATTTTATGCAGTCTTGACATTCATTTTCAGCTCCACGGGAGGGCCTGTTAAATATTGTCTACATGGACGCCTATTTACAAATATCAGGCAAATGTTTGGTTTGCGTGACGGAACAGCAAACACCGCTATAAACACATTTGTTGAGTCATGAGGGACAATGTTTGTCTTCAGCAATAATTACAGAAGGGTACAATAAGTAACTGGAAATGTTTTTTGTGTTTTTATTTTTTATTCAACTCACCAAAAGACTGCTTTGACTTTTGGACGTCTCTCACGGTAAGGCTTATTTATTTTTATTTTTTTTAGGTGTGCATTCATACTAATGCTAGATCATGCCACAATTAAATCCTGGATTACAAGTGGGTAGAAATCTGATCTGATATCTGATGATGTGACTTATTAAGTGCATTGTTATTTTTGTTTTGCATGTGATGTATTTATTGATTTTTTTTAAGGGGGTGGTTGTATTTTGAGTCACTTGGCTTAAGTCCAATCAATTCATTCATTTCACCTGTTTAGAACTTCCTTCTTGTGTTTGCCACGCCTGTAGCACATATGTTCGCACCAACCTCAACATTTTTCTGGGTGACGGAAGACGAAGCGTTTCATCACCAAACCGTCCGTGTCATTTGACCAAGGGAGCAGGATGGAGAAAAAATGGTAAGTATCAGCCTTCTTCTCTATTGCAGTAAGTGTCAAGGAAGATGTGAACTGCTTGAGACTTAATGACAGCTGGGATTTACATTTTAATGACTACATTGACCAGAAATAGACGTGGTGGTGAAATTTCAGACATATTAAATATGATCACTCTGGCACTGGTTAATGAATAAAATTTTCTGTTGGTTAAAAAAAAAAGGGGCATACGCAAGATGTGGCCTTGTAATTTTGGATAGCATGTTGCGCCGACATTACCTAACAATGATATTTTCTCAATGTCTCAAAGACAACTGAATCAAATGCGTACTGTATCAGTAGGAAAAAAAATATTTCACAAACCATCTGCCAAATTACGTCAGAATTTCTGGGAAAACTCACTATAAGACATAAACTATTAAAGCAAACACCGCTGAGCCAACAAAGTAATATCGAGGTTACCTACCTTAAGGCCAAAATAAGCAATATTTAATGTTTGATATGTTTCCTTCTGTGTTGTCACTGCCCAATGCTGTCAGCTTGTGTCTGTGTTGTTTACTTTAAAAAAAAAAAAATTGTGTGTCCATGCTTGTGTTCAGTAAATGTCGTGTATAAAGCTAATTGATTTGATACTGGCTTTAAATGGCAAAATTCATATAAAGACCTACAGTGCTAAATCCATTGAACTGCTTTTGGTGGGTTATAGGTGGCGAGAGGTCACTTTGAGACAATCTACCAATCGAATACATTTATAATTCCAAACATCCATTTTCTATCACTTCTCTTAGATTTTATCACAGTTGACCTTGGACGAGGTACACCTGGACAGGTCGACGATCCATCACTAGGCACATAGACAAACAACCATTCACATAGGCGGTCAATTTAATCTTCAATTCTGCTTTTTGTGCAAACCGCATGCTCCAGCTTTTTCCCGCAGGACAATTTGGCCGGATACAAACATTTTGATATTCGACTTGTGTGTGGCTAATACAAACCCTGGTGGAGGACTGAGAAAAATTCTAATTGTGATTTCCCCTCAGACTACATTCAAGTGTCCTTCAGCTAGGCAATGACCCCCATAATGGTTCCTGATGAGTACTGTGACACCTTTAGTGACAGTGTCGGCCATCACTACGTGACTTTCAGGTGGACATGAATAGTATAAAATTATTTAAAAGATCATGTGGGTGGATATGATCGCTGTGATAGCTCATGAAAGTGGATCCTGTATTCAAGCACACATTAGAAGAAAAAAAAATACTTTGCGATTAGATCAGTGTTCCTCTATGCAAACCAGAGTCGAGTCATGCGCTGACTGCCAAGCACCATTAGATCTGATTATTAATCTCACAAGCATTGAATGAATAATGTGTCTGCAATTAATTTTCTTTTCACGTCAGGTTTCACTTTGGGAAAAAAAAAAAAAGCTTTTCACGGGAGAAATATCACACACGTTGCAATACGAGGACATTGCAGTCTAGCAGCAAGCTAGAACAATTTTGTCCGTGGCCTCTGACTGATCAGTAATGTGTTCTGTTGTCGGGTCAACCATTTTGTGGTTACACCAAGGAATAACTGCTGGAGGAAACACAGAAGGGCAGGAAATGAAGTCAAACACAAGGTACAAGGAAAAAGAAGACAAACAGAAACCAACAAAATTGGATGGTGGCCGTCCTCTCCATTCCCATGACAATATTTTACATCAATTGGCTTATGTTGCTCTTGATACTTTGAATGACTTTAACAACAGATGAGCTTGTTAGATTCAAATAATAAGTTGAGTATCTTCACACATTTGGATAACTTGCATAAAAATGAAAAACTCAACTCATCCGTGGGCTTTACTCATTAGAGTTGCTGATTTATCTTCTCCCAGCTGGCTGGGTGAGGCAAAAAGTATTTATAGCAATGACTAAATCCTCCCAATTGTCTTCTTTGGTGACAAAACAAGAACATGGATCCTGCAACAATTTCAAGAAATAAAGTGCAATGCATTGGGGACAACTTGAGAGAGCAACCAGATGAAAAAGAATAGCAGTGAGTAACAAAAGGGGAGGGGCTGCAAAGATCTTTGAAGGCTGCATAAAGAAAACTTGCATGTGTTTTTGCATATATACGCCGTTTGAAGGGAGGGGAGGGGGCGGGTGTGTGTCGGGTGTTCACAGCAAGAAATGGCTTATTAGGAAATGATTCCTCTTAGCCAATGGTTTGGAGAGAGACGCAGATGTCATTTGGCCGGGTAGCAGCACCTCCCAGAGCCAGAACATCCTTTTCAGTGTAACGCGGCGCTGTGTGAGAGCATGACTGCTCTCTCCGTTCTCTCTCTCTTTCTGTCTTGTTGCCCACTGCCACTTTCTTTCTTTTTTTTTTTTTCCCATCAGCTCCTCCCGCTCCCACTCCCTCTCCTCACTCGCTCTCCTTGCATCCTCTCCATCCTCCTCTTCTCGGATGCTGTCCCACTTCCAAAGATATGATCAGTTACAAACGGCGGCAGCACAAGCAGCATCACAGAGATCTCAGGTAAGACCTTTTTTTTTTTTTTTGCTGATTTATTCACTTTGCACTGAGGTGCAGCAACACCGCAAAGCTCATTGCTCACTGGCCGAGTGCACACAGATTGATTTCTCCTGCGCTGTTTTGCCGTGATGAATTAGACGTTAAGCTCGGAGGGACAGCGCGAGGTAAGTTGTTTCATACCTTTAGCCAAGGCGTCCGAGTGTGGCTTTATGAAGTGCGGCGATGACAACCGCAGCAATCTTCTTTGAATTGTGTGAGCGGGAGGATGAGAAGTGCTTTCAGATTGTAGAGAGGAAGAAGACAGAAACTGGGTGATAAATCAGCATCATCAAAGCTGCTGCATGGAAGGGACTTCTGACTTGAGCTCAGGTCGGATCAGCAGGTGTTGAGTGGACTCTCGCCAACCTAAAGTGGATCTCAAATGAAGTTAGAAATCAAGCCGACTTTAATGAGATGTGACTTCATATTCATCTGACTTATGAGACCGTGCTGCAAGATTTGATTCTCTTCCGTGCATGTTTGATTGGCTCTGATCTGGATTATAAATTGCACTAGGAAGACCTGTGAGAAAATAAAGAGAGGAGACACGTGTGTAGTCGAAATGGCAGTGTGTGTAAATCGCTTTGCACGGAACATTAACTCTTCTGCTTTGAGAAACGGGATGAGGAGATGATTAGAAGTCCACTGTTGTGTGACACGGGGAAAGGTTAGGCCATGACAAAGGTGACATTGCTATTTAGTCATACTTACAGCATTTACCGAAAATGTTTCTTTCAAGTCACGTAAGATTCTGAATTTGCGTTAAATTCATCAAAATCAAAGTTGAAGAGGAAAAAAAAATCTGGAATCCTTTAAATGCTCTGCGAAACTCCTGGTGTCATTTGACTAATGTGGTGTTGGCGGGCTAGTAATGCCTCCAATTTATCTGGAGAGGGACTGGAAGATGTTTTTTTTTTTGCCATAATGGTTCACGTGAACATTATTGGCTTGATTAAAGGTGGCCTCTGCTGATAACTCCACTCTTCTAATGCTCCACTGGCTGCTGTGGAAAAAAAAACCAACACACTGGTGCATGAAAATGAAACCTGAAAATGGCTGAGAGCAAAGTTACATTAAGTCTCATAAGTAATACAGCGCTGTTCTTATATTTCATTCATGACAGAGTCTATTGTGCTCTCTTGAACTGCGGGGCGGGCCAAACGAGAGAAATAGCTTTGTGATATGAAAAGACATCTGTTGTCGAGGTGAGACAACACACAATGGCATCGTCATCGTCAACACGTTTTGTGTTGCAGCTCGGATGATGATCCAACAGCCACTAAAGACTTTTTTTAATTCTATTTTTAGTTGTATTGTACCAAGATACATTGGCGTCTTCCTTATTAGTCCTCAATGTGGGGGGAGTTTTTTCATAGCATCACCAAGCATCCTTCAACAGCACTCAGTTTCCTCAGATGAATATGCGACATACTAGAAAGTGTCTCATCGCAATAAATAAAACAATCGTCTCTTTGAGGGGAATGCAAGCCGTCTCAGCTACTCGCCCCTTTGTCATTAACAGAGCACTCGGCAAGGGACCCGGAAAAATATCAGAGTTTGGCAGAAATTAGAGCCGGAGAGCCGGGGAAAGCTGGTGCCTTCTCAGTCCACTGAGGGTTCGCTTCCTGACAGCTCCACTCTGTCTTTTTTTTTTTTTTCCCCCGGCTGCTTGTGAGCTGCCCCAGGTGTGACAGGCAGCCAGGGTAATGGGGGACGTTTGACAGATGCATATTTCCAACCTTGAATGCTTCATATAAAGAAGATCGACGGCACGAATTCAAACTCAGCGTGGGACAAACTGTTGGGTTGTGAATCACTCGGATGAGTAGCCCGCCTCGATGTTCGATTGAACTGACGTGAATCTCACAAGCCTTCCACGTTACTAATTGCAACCCGGCCTGATTATTGATTGGCATACGGTGACTGCGGTTTGTCTCAAACGACCCCAGGCTGTGTTTTTCGCTACTGAAAGACGGGAAAGACTGAGATCTGAGAGTTGAAGCTTTTGGGTTTTGTTCGGCTTTTTTCCACCCCCCCATTGTCTTTATTCTGACCATGTTTAACACGTTTTATCATTTTTCTTTCATAATCTTGGGAGGTAAGTGTGGGTTAAGATGTAATGCATTTATCAATGGAATAGAATGTTAGTTTCAGAGATTGTAACAAGTCTGAGTAATTCCTTGGATCAGCCATCAACAATAATAGAGCCACTTGAGACCAGGCCACTTGGAAAGATTGGACTAGAAATAATTTACCGATTGTCAGAATCCGAAAGAAGTTTTACTCTAAATCGGGAGCACGTCAATGTCTTAGCTGAGACCATGTGATATGGTCATTAAAAAGTAAGTCTTAAAACTGACAAAAAGGAACAAAGAAACATCTTTGGAAAGCTTTTTTTTTTTTTTTTTTTGGTCAAATGTTGAGGCGGATAACGAGCCTATCCAAAAAATAAAAAGCTGCATGTAAGAAACCAGCTTAGCAGTCCTGCTTAAAATACAGTTTAGGTGATTGTCACACTTTGGGTAAGATGTGGCTTTCAAATCAAAACTGGCCCAAAAAAAAAGCACTGACTTGTTTCCATTTCTAACATTCTGTCTTTTGATTTTCATTGTTTCCCATAACCTCATGATTGCGCTCATTAAAGAGAAACAAGCAGGGGTCACCCACTAATTACAATTATGTATATTCAGTGTAATGATGCATTGTAATCTTGACAGTTACTTTCCATACTGACCCATCTAAATATCTATATGAAAGTGACTCATGGTGCAAAAGACTCATCGAGCTATATGACAGCAAAAGATAACGAGAGACTTAAATAGATCTAACATTTATTGGTCCGAGCATTTCACACAGGATCCAATTGCAGAGAGGATGAGACAGAATCAGAGTCCAATTGCTTGTAACACCAGAGGGCGGGCAAAGTGTCTTTCACGTAAGCTTCATTAGGCCTCTGATGTTTGCTGATACTACCCAGCAAATTGCCGGGGTGGCGTCATCCCTTCAATTTTGCTTAGAACCTGCTTAGAATAGAAAAATCTGGAACTAAGTCAGCTTTGGTTTGAAACATAGAAGGGACTTTGATCGTCATTACTTTTGTCGTTCCTTGGCTTCTTTTTGTCTACTATTCAAGTCAATCAAAAAACTCATCGAGCTGAGTTTATTATGCGAATTATTACAGGTGTACCTTGACTTATGAGTGCAGCAACTTTGAAGGTTTTTCCATTACAAGCCTCCTATCAATAACAACAATGGGATGGAAATCAGCTCCCCCTGAAATTAAATGTTTGTCTAGTGAGTTAATTCTGCGACATGGAGAATTTGTACTAGTGTGTGAGATTTTATGTGCAAATGAATCTTTTATAAAGCTATCGGACCACATTAGTGGCAGCCGAGGCAAAGAGATTATATTGCATTCCATATAGTAAAAGCGCACTACGTCTTTGCAAAAACACTGCATACGGCAGCCAATGTGTTCAAAGAACTCCCCCTTGCAACAGATGAGTCCATTGCCGGCTCCTATTAGAAAAACCATCGCCTCGTCTCGCTTTGCATTTTGCTCTTTTTTTTTTCCCCTTGTGTGAGATGTCATTAACATTTAATTGCGTATAGTATATATTGTATATCACACAAGGCTCCAGCCTAATGTTTATTTACTTATTTTCACAAGGCGTGCAATTTCCCCGAAGCTAAAATTTAGGGGTGTCCCCTGTTGGCTTGCAAAGTAAATATTCTCATTTCCTCACACTATTATGGATACTGTATTTTACGCACTCTCAGGCGCACCTAAAAACCTCCAATTTTCTCAAAAACCGACAGTGCGCCTTATAATCCAGTGCTCCTTATATGGACCGATATAGATTCGTGGATGAGGACTAATTTATTAAAGTAAGCTTTACGTGTTTATTTTGTGTGTTGTGTGATATTAACGTTTGAGCAACGTTGAGTTATTGATATATTATAATTTTTCACTATTTCGAGTGTTACTATATTGTGATTGCATTAACGTTTGAGCAACGTTGAGTTATTCTATGCGCCTTATAATCCGGTGCGCCTTATATGTGGACAAAGTTTTAAAATGGGCCATTCATTGAAGGTGCGCCTTATAGTGCGGAAAATACGGTACATTCAAAGTTACCAGTATTATCCGCTAATTAACCAAACATTCCACTCCATAGAATATATATACGTACATATATGAGGGAAAGGCAGTCGACGCCTGTCGAGGTATGGAAGCATAGAGATGTGGTTGCCGGGGGTTTTGACCAGGTTATTTGATAGAAGCCAAGAGGGTGATAATATTTCTGAGGAATGGAGGCAAAGTGAGCTGGTGGCCATTTTTTTTTTTTTGTGTGGATGTACAGTCGTGAAAGCTGATGACAGGGTATCTAGACAGGAACTGTGATACTGCATGAAGAAGTCTTGGAGTTGCAGAGAAGTATGTTAGATTAGTACAGGATATGTATCAGGCTAGCAGAATAGTGATGAGATGTGTGACAGGGGGAGTTTAAGGTGGCGGTTGGACTGCATCGGGAATCAGTGCTAAGCCTCTTCCTCTTTACAATAATGATGGATAGGCTGACAGATGAGGTTAGACTGAAATCCCTACGGACCATCGTGTTTGCGGATGACACATTTGGAAAGGTGAAGGCATTTGCTGGAGAGGAGAGGAATGATTAAAACAGAATATGTGTGAATTAGCAAGTCTGAGAAGTGGGAGGACTTGAAATGTGGAGCGTCAGAGAAACGGTGGAAGTGAAGAAACGCTGGCAATAGATGGAAGAAAATGTGAGAGGTTCTTCGATGATTGAAGTGCGTCTTCTAGAACGAAGGGGAAGGTTTGAGAGACAATGGATAGGGTGGCCATGATGTACAGATTATAGACAGTGGTGCAGAAGAAACGATTGAAAGCAGAGCTGGTGGAAATGAAAATGTCGCTTTTCTTTAGGAGTCACTGGGATGGATAGGATTAGAAATGAGCTCAAGCCAAGGTTAGATTTTTTTGGGGGAGGAAAAAAAAAGTTAGAGACGACTTAGAAGGCTCGGACAAGGCTATCGGGAGAATGCTGAGGCTAAGAGAAGGCTGATTGATGAAGCGAGAGAAGACATGAAGACAATTGGTGTTGGAGAAGCTAATGCAGACGATCGAATGCAAGATAGAAGAGGAAGACTTAAATGAAAAAGGATGACCGGCTAAAGTTACTCACCTGTGCTGCATTCCAAAATAAGCAGCAAACTTTTGAAAATTTCCAAAACACAATTTCCATCATTTGTGTCAGCAGTAGGCCTACATGAGCAAATAGCATCTTACAAAAGGCCATTATACCCTTGAATAGTTTCATATCAGCCATGCAGTCATTAAAGACAGAGAATTATGATAATCACTTTCACTCAATTTAACTTTAATAATGTTCCATAATAGCGTAAACATTCCTTGAAAACCTCTATTAATCAAATTACATATGCGTATTCTTGTTGACTGCTGCTGGATGACCTTGTTTATTAGCTGCAGCGATATTGCAAGGATTTGCAATGTGCACGTAAATTATGACGAGTTTATATACTACAAACAACCCCTTAAAAGTAAACTGAAAAAAGATTACCTTGGGGCTCAAGAAAATAAATCATCTTTTCGGCAAAAAAAAAAAAAAAAAGGTATTTAATATTGTATTCCCCTCTGGGCTCTCTGCTGATATCAACTTGCTTGCAGCGTGTGTGTCGTGCAAGTTACTTTTCCCTCATAAGTTGCTGCTTATATGAGCTTTTAATTCATATTCATATTTGGGAGACCCAGCCCAGTAAAAGCAAAGAGCTGCACTGAAGCGTGGCATGACTTCACCTGGGATAACTTTAACAGTTATTCCAATAAAAATCTTTATGATGTTTTAACTGGGGGTTTTAAATGCATATGATCTTAATATTCAATGGGGCATATCCCTTGGATTGCTACCCAATTTAAATCCCACTGTTCTTAGTTATCCTGTGGGTGGGAAAATAAGGGATGGGGCGCATGTTTTTGTGCTTTTGCATCAAAAAAAAAAAGAGTAAAATTTTAATGTGTTTGTTGACAGATGGAATTCCCTGGATAAAGGAAAATGCCGTTTTTCTGTGATGGCTTCATATGACGCTTTTTTGGGGGGGGTCTCAGAATGGAATTGTTGTGACATCCACTTCATGGCTTGTGTGACCAGAATAGTGAAACCCCAATGTGGTTTAAAAGTAACATTTTGGGAGTTGGCTTCACTTGGAACATAAAGTAAGTGTAAAGAAGCAGATGTGAGCCATGCCCACCGTAATTCATTTGCCATAGAAATATAACACATTTAATTTTTTGGTAATTTAAAATCAATTAAAAAAAATCCCTTCCAAGTCATTTCTGATTCTCTTAGATGCCTGTTGTGTGCGATATGCTTGAGAACTCATCAGTCAAGCCTTCTGACTCTGGTTGTTTTTCCTCAGCCACGGTGGTTTCTCGAAAATCTGATTTAAGGAGCAAGATGAGACCAGAGAGAGCTTTTTTTTTTTTTTTTTTTTTTTTACACAGATCATCACTCTGACAGCTTTAACAAAAACTATTTTTTGGGGGGGTGTTGCCAATTTCCCCTCAAGGCCCCAGTTCTAGCTGAAAAATAAATCCATAAATAAATAAGTCGGGCCTTAAGCATAATGCTGCCACAACTCTGCTTCACTGTAGGTATAGTAGTGTTCATTTTGGTGCTATGCTCTGATGAAACAAACCTTTTTTTTTTTTTTTATATATATATAGCCACAGTATTCGACTTTCATTTGTTGTTCCGTTGCAAGATTTGATACACCTCTTGTGCCTGACAGATAAGTGTAGATTGTGATTGCCAATTCACATACAGTATGCTGCTGATGCAAAGTTATTCTTCATTTAGAAAAAAAAAAAAAGGCAGTCATACTGATGTATTTTTTTGGGGACAACAAAAAAATATCAATGCTCGGCTTTTGGAACACAAGCACGTTGCTCAGGCTGTTGAATTTGCTGACCTCCCGTACCCGAGCCGTTTTCAATTACAATCACCGCCCTGCCCCTCTCGGAATACAAAAGTATGGCTTCGGCGTGCCTTATCTCGGGGGTCCTTGTCAAGTAGCCGCCTTATTTGTCTGTCACTTCTTCCAGCCGGCCACATGGGTTATTCTTTGGGTGTGAGTCAGATGCAAGGCACTTGAAGAGGCTGTCGCAAATCCCAAGCACAGGACTGTCAGCCCGCTGGTCTTTTGCTTAGATCTCCTTCTTCCATCACCCCTATTAACTCTGGATCACTGGCTGTATTCACTAAATCTTCCCGCCGGTAATAGAATTAGTGTTACGCTTTTCCCCCTGATGGTGTCTCTTTTTTTCCCCCTCAGTTGCCCATCTAGATCTCCTTTTTTTCTGTTGACATTTTTCTTTTTGTTATTCTGCTGTCTTTTAGACGTCACCGACAATTTGATTTAATGAGAAGAAAGGAGGAGTTCACCTAAAGAGAACACCTGGAGTGAAAATATGCTTTAATGTCCAGCAACCGCCTTTTTGCCTCGTATAGATTTCGAAACTCTAAAATATTTAATATTCCGTAAATAACAACGGCAAAGTATTATTCAAAAGTGCCGTCTGAGAGCGTGTCATCCCGGCGGAGTTGCTTTTCAAAGGAAAGTTATTTTAAATGATTCACTTTTCAATGCCATTCTTGCTCCTCGTCAGACTCGCTGCGATAAGACGCCGCAAATGGGATTTTACATTTTAAAGCTCTTTTTTTTTTTTTTACACTGTCCACTTGGCGCTACTATCTTGCTTCTGAGAATTCTTGTAGGTATTTTAATGAATATTTAAAGCTCATGAATTAATGCAGCGTTCATAAATGGATCAAGGCTGTTAAATAAGAAAAATATGAAATTCTCACTCTGATCATTTATCTCAGTGGCTCGTCATTTACATGCCGGATAACGTAAAAAAAAAAAAGTGTTCCCAACTTGGTGATTAGATGCGCAAAGTAACATAATGTTCTCTTTTTAATTTATTGTTCATTTTCTGACACGTTCACAAATTAGAACACAATAAATATCAAAATATTGCAGCTTTTTTCCCCCTCCAATTACAGTGCTCAACATTAATGGGTACAACAAATGAATTTCGCGGTAGAACTTATTATTGTTATCGAACACACTGTAGCCGTTCTCCTGATTCTGCGTGGCACTAATAATAATTTCCAGGAAAAAAAATAGCAGGACAAAAATTTATCTTTAATCGTGAGGTGGAATATTTTGACACTGAAAGCCGCTAAGTTGCCGGCAAGCTGCGGTTTCACAAGCTTTCTTCACGTCTTTATAGTAAAAATGGTGTTTAAATTTAATGAGATAAACACATTCCTGGCCTTGCTCTGTAACTTCTCTATTTTGGAATGAGTGAGTGTAGCATCATGCAGAATGATTTGTTGTTGTACTTATGCCAAATGGTCGCCGGAGTGTGTGTTACAGTAAACTTCGACGTCGCATCAATTTTGAAAATTTGGCATAGTGGAAGATTCTGCTTTTGAGAAAGAACAGACTATTTCAACAAACTCTTGGCAACCTGCCTCCTCGGAAAGCAGGACTGACGGTCTTTGAATTTTCGAACCGAGGATATTTGGATGTTTTATGTGCAATGAAACCTTCCGCCGCTTTTGGATACGGATGTCAGATCAACCATCGTCTCTCGTGAAGGGTGGAAGGCTCCTGACATTTCAATAAAGACACTTTTCCCCCCCCGTATGTCCTAACAGCAGGAATCAATCAGTATGCCAGGTCTTCTTTACGTTTATTCCTCGCTCCTTTACAAATGTTCGCAATTTGAAAACACTTGCAACTTCTTTGCCTTGTGCACCACAGGAGAAGATCCCATAGCGGTTAATTATTTCATTACGCTCCAACCTGGAGCCGTAGGTGACTCCTTTCTGTGTCCTCATTTCCCGGGCTATTATATGGAGTTTCTCAGCTTGTTTCCATCCAATTAGGACAGACTGTGTGCTTTCAAACAATTGGATAATGGCTGGAACTGGCTGGTTGCTCATCTTGTCACTGAATATGTCCTGGCTCGAAGCCAGGACCGAGTAACACGTTGCCAAGCGCCAGGTCATAGTGTTGGTTGGCTTGGTATATTACAGACTGCCAAAATACTCCAGGTGAATCTTTGAAAAGCAATGCATAATAGAAAGACAATTTACAGCACGTAGCTCTTTGAACATAATGTCCTGCTTTGTCCAGATACATCTTAGCCATTTTTTTTTTGGGACATCTGTTTGTCTGATGCATGTTGCATTAATGTGTTATCATAAAATATTTTTCTTTTTTCCCCCCATCACTCATATGTATGTCTATTGTACAATACTGTATCTTTATTCATTCAGAGCATATGACAAAGTTTGTTTTAAAGCGTATATCATTTTTGGCCTGGTTTGAACAAGTTTATTTTTCCAGCTCTCATGCAACATATTTTGACCACACTTCCAGAGAACTCCCCACTACTCATTGTAAAAAAATGTGTAGTTCTGCTTCTGTGGCTATACGGTAACATAATTTGGGCTGTTTTACACTGTCACTGTCAAATTTCCCTGACACTCAACAAGATTGTGACCAAATCAGATTATTTTGCACATGCTATTACCACCTAATGGAATCCATTTGCACAGTGATCATATTACAAACAGTTTTACCAGCACCTAGTTTTAGCAAATGGCTCTCTGGCCATTGTGGTATTAAATTGGAAAAAACAATTCGCAGTGGGGCTAGTTAGTCATGAGATCTGATGTTCAATCTCACTTCTGAGTAGCCCAGTTCCCCTCCTTATCCACAGAACATGCTTTTTTTGTGTTAATTGAATACTCCAAGTTTCCCATAGGTGTGAATGTGTGTGTGAATAATTGCCTGTCTCGATATGTGAACTGTGATTGACTGGCCACCTGTCCAGGGTGTAGCCAGCCTCGTGTTCGGTCAGCTGGGATTGGCTCCATTTCACCCTCGACCCTAATGAGGACAAGTGGTTCAGAAAATGGATTGATGGAATTTCCCAGTAGCTTTCCTCAGGAAATATACCAATTGTATTGTTGGGCAAATGTTTGTCCTTCCGCAACACCACATGCATTGCTCCAGATTGCGTTTTTATCAACCTGCATTGAATTCCACTACTTTGGATTTATATGGAATTGTCAGATGTAAAATGTTCAAATAATAATGTTCATTGCATTTTCAGAAAGCAATATAACATCCGGGTATTAGTATTCCCTCTAGGCTGTACATTTATTAAAAATCAACTGTGCACATGTTCAATTTTTCAGTTTTAAAATATTTTTTTAATCAAGAAAAGTGCATTATTGCGTTTTGACTCTTTCTAGAGCTTATCTTTGAATTGCGGTGAGAGGTGGACAAAGTGGAGCAGGAAATCATTATTTTTTTGTGATGCTGTCTTCGAGTATTGGCTGATTTTAATCACTGTCTTACCAACCCAGGGAACATTCAGACAGGCGTGTAGAAGCTACAGATGGTATGTGAATTTAGATTAGCGAGTCCATCGATTGTAGTTCAGGTTCACTATAATTGGCAAGAAAGACCGCTGGCATTTAATGTGATGAACATGCTATATACTTGAATCATTTATTATTTGGCTCTAATTTATAGGAGCATATTTACGGAATATATTGAACTGAGTCATAAATCTTCATAATAACTCAAATGAATATCAATTGCTATCCACACGCTGACAGACAGACAATATTGGCTCATTAGTCAGTGTGCTGAATGGACATCATCACTTTTTCTAAACTCGTGTTAAAAATACGTTACGGGGTTAGCTTGGTATTGATTACAATGAACAACACGTTGTTAGAAAACTGTAGTGTTTTTATCAATGAAGCAGCATGTACACAGAAAGTAAAAGAAAGAATACTATCTGGCATATATTCTTTATCATCTGGGAAAAACCATTTATTTGAACTTACTGAGCCATTTATAGTTGTTGTGAAACTCTTAGTTTGTATGACTATTATACTACTTTGCAATGGCAATGTCGCAACTGTTTATTTTTTTTAAATTCAATTTAATTATAATATTTTGTCTTAATAAAAAACAATTTGTCCTCATTGAAAACATAGTACACATTTCTGTGGGTGTTTTGCGAAGCCTGAGATGGCTTAGTGGCATCTCTATAAATTTCAGTAGGGACAGGAAATTCTTTATACACAATTTCTGAGTTAATAGCGTGTTGACAGAATAAGTAAGTGGTTCAAGTAGCGGGTTGTGAATTTTACTCCTATGCCTTAGTGGTGACCTCCTTGATTGACACTTTTTAATAGCATCGGCTTAGTACAGAGTGAGGCCCAGGTTGATCTTGACACAGCTTCATCTAAATGTGCACGAGATGTTAATTTTCTTGGAAAATGCTCCATGGCAACAGCACCATTATGTGAATGGCTAAATGAGGTGACATTATAAAAGGCTGCATAAAACAGGTTCGAAGGCTTGAAGTACATCTTACAAATTACATCGAGCCATTAAACTTTGTATAGGAAGGTAGATTTGACAAACTTCTTTTCAAAGACAAGCATATTATGTAGCTATAATGAAGTACAGCCTTAAAAATAATTACAACACTTGAGCAAGTAACTTAGCCGTAATTTTTAGTTTTCCCTCATGAGACTTTGACTCACAGGTCAATCACACTCAAATTTTCCAAGTGTCAGAATTAACACTTTTGTCATTTATACATAAAGAAAAGTTTGAGAACCGCATGCTAAAGTTGTCTAAGTAACTTGACTAAGGCCGTCAGGGTGCTGATGTCAAGAGTAACCCACACAGTGCTCCAGGTGGTGAGTAACACTGGGGCCAAACAAAGCTCACAGGGATTCAATAATTGGTTCCTTGAATTACAACCTCGGGGCACAAAACGGATAAAGATTCGCCATACCGTGTCAGTACGAAGGATTTTGAGGAAAAAAAAGAAAGCCCATCAATGATGATTGGTTTCACACAGACATGACACACAACTCGAAGCCTCATTCAAACGTGCCTTTTTTGAAATGCTACAAAAGAGAACGTGATGCATAAATACTCAATATGCAGCTATTTTGATTGTTGACATTTAGATGAGTCAGATGCTTCAAAATCCTCTGGAGCTGAGTCAAATCTGTGTTTTCAAGTCAATTCTACAAACAACCACACGCTCATGCTGTTTTGTTTTTTCAGAATGCAGGCTTAAATGATTCACAATGACACAATTTGCATTTCTTTATTTACTAATCAGATCCATTATAATGTGAGTTACACAGAAAGTGTACTCAGTCTGAACAAGTTCCGGAAAGTTTTTAAGAAGAATTTGCAACATAAAAAATGATCACCATGTCCTACAAGAAGCTGCATCCTTTGCAGCGGGGAACAATAAAAAGGAGTTATTTCGAAGTGTAATTGGATCGAGACATTTTTATCTAAAGTCTTTATCAGCTGATTAGCTATTTTTTTTTTCTTGTCTTGATGTACGGAGTTGTTTCAGTCGCCCGGGGTCAAGTAGGTCAAGTCAAGGTGAGATCCAATCAGACCAACGGTGTTGTTGAAGGCTGGCTGGTGCCCACGTAATTACACTGCTGGTAAAGTTTTCCGATAAGGTCTGGGCATTGTTGGGGGGCTTTAATCTTGTCGGCACAAATGTATCGTTGCACATTTTTCATGTTAATGATGTTGTCAGGATTGGGTTTCGCGTCACACGCCCAAAGTTTCAAGGTGACATTTTCTTACAACATGAATAGTGTAGAAAAACATTCTGACAGATGGTTGTCTATTGTGTGGGCGATAAACAACCTTGCTTTTAATTATCAGATTTCAGCTTGCATTAACAATGTACGCATATTGCATAGCTCGTAATAGAGACTTAATTACAATTATTTTCTATACTTGCGACAGTCAGTTTTGCACTGCTAAGTGTCTGACTATTTATTTTTTATTTTATTTATTTATTTTAAACACACAGCATTTTCGATTCCCTCTTTAGTGCGTCACACTAAAATAACCAAAATCAGTTCCATTCAGCCACAAATTGATATGATTAGAAATTGAGCTTGGGTCAATTTATTTTGTGTTGGCACTCACATTCACACCAGCGCTGAGAGGAAAGTAAACTCGTGCTGCCTACAGGGAAGTCAGGCGAATAAACCGCAATAACATCAAGGACTCAAGAGGCATTAATTGAATATGTTAATTTAATCATTTTTGTGGGTGAACACTTGGTCACCCTCAAATGTGGTCTTACTATTTTGTCCCTCTCATGAAACTTTATCACGTGACCTAAATCTGTAAAATGTTTAGATGGCACGTTCGCAAAATTTTAAAAGGGTCAAATAAAACGGAAACGAGTCTCTATAATAATTTATCAAAAAGTATCAATGAAGTGAGGGAAAGAAAAAACCCAATTAGATTTTGTTGCACATGAAATGGAATTACCCATTTGGCGAAATCGGGCATATTTGTAACTAGCTCTTGCGTGCTGTGAAAGCTTCATGCTGTTCGGGTCAGGACTCACTGCTTGGTCTATAGATGTGCAATGTTGTCTCCTTGGTGTGTTTGATTGCGACTCAAGTTTTTCCTCACTTCCCCCCCCTCCTGTCTGAGACTTTCATTGGATTACCACCATGTGTACCCAGCAGCTGCTCCTTCTGCTCTCAGCAGGCCGTTGTCGTTAATTGAAGTGTAATGCGCTCAACAGCAGGGAAGGTCAGGCGTAGCTCTCTGCTGATGCACCGCTCCTGTCACCATCTAAATACAACCCACCTAGAAGTAATAATTGCAGCAGAGGATTTTTACATTTTACCCAATCATATATTTCCCTCAAATGGTACTTCTTCAGCTTTCATGCCATTTCTGTAAATCCAATTACCTGAACCCATTAAGCATTTATGACTTTAAACATGCTTGGCTTTTCTTCTAATCGTAATTGCCCCGGCGCGGCGCACACATTTGAGAAGGTGATGCACGGTGAACATTGTCTGTTTAATTAGCCAAAATATCAACGTCACTGGTGTAAGTGTGCAAAATAATGAGACGTTTTATTGTGTTAATGGTGATCATGGGCGGTGGGTGCCGCGACATCAAGGTTGTCTAGTCTTTTGTCAGGGCCACGTTTCCGTGTTAATAAAAAAATATATAAGAATATAAACCACGGTCGTGATGGGTTTCAGTTCTTCCAATGACACTATTCAAGTTGATGGCAAATTATTTCTTTGAAAAGACACAGAAGAAACTGTCTCTTTGAAAGTTGTGCAAAATAGATGAGTCTTGAAGAGTTTGGTGCGAGTTCCAAAAAGCAATGGAGAAGGCCTCTGAGTGATTTGTGCTTGGCTCTGATTGGAGGAGACGGGAATGGGACTGTGTTGATGGAGATACTCAGTCAGCTACTTTATGAAAAGGGCATTTTGGGTCAGGAGGAGGATTTTGAAATTGGTTCTTTCAGGGTATGAGGAGCCATGGATATGTATGCGGGTAAGTGTGGTCAGAGGAGGAGGGAGATAGGTGAAGGTAGGTAATGATTTTGAGAAAAAATAAAAAGCTACCTTTGAGAGGTGTTTAACATGCTGGTCGAAAGAGAGGAAATTAGACTTGGATTTGTGAGGGGAAGGGAGGTGGGTCCAGCGTCCAAGGCGAAGTTGTGGTTGCTTTTGGTCCAATGAGGATGATTGCTGATTCGTCCCAATTGAGTTTGAGGAAATTGGTTTGAAGCCAGGATTTTCTTCCCGAGATGAAGTTTGACGGGGTTGAGTGAGCAGCAGTGGCGACGGCTATGGTGGAGGATATCGCTGGTGGCGCAAAGGAAGTCGAGTCCATGACTGCTGGATGAAGATGAGAAGTTGACTTGAACGTAGACTCTGCCAGTGATTTTACGGAGCTGGCAGTTCTGATGTGGGTTTGTGAGTGGCAAGGGAAACACAACAAGTGTCTAAAGTAATTCAAAATAAGCAGATCAATTAAGTGAGAAAGGAGCCACAAATTAGATTTTGTTGAAATATGGAATTGAATTACCCATTAGGCGAAGATCAATGATATTTACAAAAAGCCCCATGGTGTCGCGGTCACGGCGCTCACACCGAGTCAATATGTTGTGTGCATAGATGAGTTTGATTTTGGATCCAGTTTTTCTTCCCGTTTCCTCCTGTCTGAGAGTTTCATTGAATTACCACCGTGTGGACCCAGCAGATGTTAATCCGACTCTCAATCACCAGATATTGCAGAAAAATAGTTTAGCTAGTCATATATTTACTGCAAAGATGTTAGCGTGCCTTCTGGTTTAATTTTATTCCGTGAATCCAAATAGACTGTATTAAAATCATCCATAACTCCAGCTTGGATTTTCTTTAGGACTTAACTCATTCACTGTCAATGACGTATATTAACGTCTTTTAGTTGCTATTCAACTGAGGGGTGGAGAAATTACGATTTGTTGGCTAATGGAGCAAAATGCATGTTTAGATCAGTTTGTCAGGGTTTGTTCAAAGTCAGAAATGTTTGTGTGTGTGTGTGGGGGATTTTTTTTTTTCTTCACGGAAGGAAATGTTGACAATGTCCAAAATTCCATCGCGACAAAATTGTAACTTAGACGATGCATTAGCAATATTGGAAAGTTATAGTAAATGATTAGTGCTCACACAATACAAATTCATTGACTTGACTCCTTATCTAAGTTCGGGTCAGTGCTGTCAATTTTTGGAATTGAAGAATCACATCAACATTCATGTCGCTCCCTTTTTTTGCAGCTGTTATTTCGCGAGCGAATTCATTTTGTCTCTTTGCCAAAGCAAACCACGAGGACTTGCTCTCGTGAAATGTTGCTGGGGCTGCACTGTAAAACACATCTTGTGAAATATTTATGTTGTGCCGGCTGCACTGGTTGAAGTTAAATGAGATTGTGTAGATGGAGATGGTGAATGTATATGTTTTATTTTCCAGACTTGACTTATGCCGTTCCGTTGAATCTCCAGCCTGTTGAATGATGGAACATTTAGTGACATGCTCAATAAACACATCTAGTTGCCTTATTTTTTCTTCCCCCAACCCACACTGACCTTTAACTCTCAACAAACACAATCAACCTTGATGACCGCATTTGCCTCAGAAAACAATATCGTCTGATTTAATGTCTTTGTTGTCGCTAGTTTTTGAGGTAGACCTTCAGCTGGACCGACAGTGATTAAATAACATTTCCCAATTCAAAATTGTAAAAGCAATTTCTTAACTACAGAAACCTCAATCATTTTAGTGTCTTTTTATGTTTTAAGGCAAACGCAGTATCTTGAATATTGGGTATAAATAGATAAGACAAGATACATTTCAATTTAATCATCTGTCTGAAATGTCTATTTTGTTTGTCCTTGGGATAAAAAGACAGTATTCATGTCTGGTGCAGACTGATGGCAGAAAGCTCATACAAATGAGGTCTTGTCTGTGAGGGTGGGGGGGATTGCAATGAGATTGTACAGAGAAAATGTTTCTTTTGTAGAAGACGCAGTTGAAAGTTATGTAAAAATGAATAAATCTCCTCGAAATATTATCTGGCTTAGTTATGTTGAATGAAATTTAAATCGACCAGTTTTTGATCTGTTGGATCAAATAATTCTACTGCGCTATGGATTTGTTTCCCCCTTTTTATTTTTGCTGTCAGAGTTGTTAATTTGTTTGCAAGACACAATTGCAGATACAAATTGTGAGACGTAAAAATGACAAATGATCAAAATCCACGTTAATCCTATTTGTAGCAGTTTCAAATCCATCAGGGCGGTATCAATCAATATTGAATATAGTTATACGACATCTTAAGATGCGTTTCCCTCTGTCAACATTGGCTTTTTCCAATTCAAATAAATGCCTGTATCGAGTCTACCAAATGCAAACATCCATTTCAAAATAGTCACTTGTGTCAGACTTCTCCAATTAATACATGTGCAGAATTGATTATTTCCTGACAACACCATCCCGCGGCGGTTAGCACTTCTTCCAAGACCTCTCTGTGAAGTTTGCATGCTCTTTATATGCTTGCATGCGTTTTTCCTCAGGTACTTTGGCTTCTTCCCACATTTCAAAAATATGCATGCCGTGTTAATTGAAGGGTTTAAATTTTTAATGGGTGTGAACGTGTAGTTTGTAGCCCTGCACTGGCTGGTGAGCAGTCCAAAGTTAGCTAACTCCAGCTGAGCCTCGACCCAAATGAGAACAAACGCTGTAGAAAGTGCATGACTTCATAGTCTATAAGTAATTTATGTAACCACCATTATTAAAGTAATCTTATTTATGTCAACAGTGTGCCCTCAAATCAGTATTAACACAAAGAGGACCATTGAATAGTGATTCGTCAGCAGGCTGGAGTGTTCTACTCCTTATCAGTTTCGTTCTTCGAATTGAACCGCTTTTAATGACTTTAGAATGAACTTCATCCTTTTAATTTCTTCTTAAATCGAGGCTTTAGACGAAAGGAGAAAAAGATTGTTGTGTGCACTGAAGGGTAACCAGCTGAAATGAACCGGTGCTGAGGAACTTTTTAATAAAGCGCTTACGCACCCAAAAGTAGAATAAGTCACTTTGAAATTACAAAATATTATTCTACTGCAATCAACTTTGCAGGAGAAAAAAGCGAGAGCAATACCACGTTGAAGAAGCTTTAAACCCTATCATGTAACTACAGTAATATTTATTACATGAGGTTTACTTGTGTATCATCCACTCACCTTTACGAAGGCTGCCCTGAAATAAATTGGACGGTCTGTCATTTCCTGAGTAAGGAGCTCAGAACCATATAAAAACAATCATTGAGAGTCGGTCAAGCGGTGAGCACAAACCCACTCCTTCAGTCTATCATCTGTCATATGGAAGCATGAAGACGAAAGAGCAGCGACTCTTGCTGCGCTCATTAAAGGGTCATTGAGTTTCAGGAAATTGGTTTGAAGCCAGGATTTTCTTCCTGAGATTTTTTCTTTTTGTAGAGACAAAGTCGAATCTTTTCAATTGAAGAATCCCCTTCAGTGAAACATGCTGGACTCAAATTTGCATTTGATGGCAGAAGGGTATGCAAGGTCGATAGGAATGGAAAATGACGGGGACAAGAAAAATAAACTTGGATTCAATTTTGGAAGGAATTGTAGCATTTGGAATGAAAATGGAAAATATAATTGAAAAAAAATGTCCTCTTATTGCTTCTATACAGTTCAGTGGTAGTTGTTCCAGTTTATATTCCGTTTCAAGATCATAGAAAGCATGTATTGACCGAGAACTCTTTCAAATTGACTTTTTGAAAACTATTTTTCACTATTTCAGTAGTCGGGGTTTTTTGGGGGTGGGGTTAGAAAAAAGAAAGCCATCCGTGGCTATGTGGTAACATGGCACATTTTGTGCAGAAAGCTAGCCTACAACTACGAAAAGGCAATCTCTGGGCCAAAGAGCTTTGTGAATTGAAATTACCAAGAGTTCTGTCTTTTGTGTAAAATGAGAAACAGGGGTCATTTTACACACACACACAGTTCTGACCCTGAGAATGTTGTTGAAGTTGAATAAATAAGTGATGGATGTAAATATAATTTTTAACACTGCCTCAACGTGTCATCATCATCGTCCCAAATAATCCCCACTGTATTCTTTTAAAGCTTGCAATTAGTGGCAGCACTTCTTATCAAACTTTGACATTATGCACAAGGCCCTGAATTGTAGCTGCCAAAATAGTGTCTTCATAACAAGCTGAAGCAGGCACTTTGTTTCTGTGCACGTCTGTCTTGCAGCACTTGAGATAAAACACCTCGGAGTGAGTGACGAATTGCATTCCATCATCTTCTTTTCGAGCTAATCAGCATCCACCATTGTGTGTCAGTTATCTGACTGTTGAGCTGCTTTGTTTGCAAAACACCTCACTGCCTCTCAGGTGCATGTCAGACATTATTTGTAAATACCACAAATTGACATCACCAATTAATTTGCCTTGATGGATTAAATTTAAACAGGGTTTGCTTCCAATTAATTCATGCATACAAAGTGAAGCAAGTGTAAAGTAAAATATTAGGACCAAGACGGCACTATTCCTTTCCCATCCTTGCAAACTGAACTGGATCAATATAAGGTAAGGGTTTAATCCCTAGAACACCCTTTAATCAATAAAGTAAGTCACCCGTTAAAGTGGCTTTTCTCAAAATGGAAGCATCATTTCCAGTAACAAATGCTGAACAAGCCTCCTCTTGTCGTCCCGCCTCTGCTTTCCATTCACTCCGATAATCCAAGTGTCCACAAATCGAGCATTACGCCCTGTCTGGCTGCTTCTCACAATTGTACTCAGCCCTTAAATCGGCCTAAATGCGCAGGTTTTATTGCACCTTTAAAAATATGAAGAGTTAGTCTGAGTGCGTATGCTAGTCGATTCTTTAGCACTCTGCAATAATGGTCAAACCTTGAGGTCAATCAATTGGCAATTGTGGCTTTCGGAAACAACAGGAACGACTCGCTGCAATCAACAGGTGGCGGTTTTATCTGCGGCACCTCAAGAGTGTGCAAATATTTTAAATGAGGCCAGTAGCGTGGTCGCAAAATATTCCAGTCCATCCTAGAATACAGCAAAAGCACAAGTGTTATGCACGCCCATCTGAACTAGCAGTCGCTAACGCTAGCTGGTGATAGCCCTGAGAGCGAACTATACCATCTATGACACACACCCTCTGCTCTCTCACCTCATCCAATCACCATTTCCAAGACTGATAATGTCACAAACACATATTTTAGCACGCAAATAAGCACAAGCATGTATTGTAACTGTCTCATTGTTTGGAGCCTGAAGATAGCACAGCGTGAGATAGAAATTATTAGCGCTGCTGGCAGTGTTGATAGTTTGGGAAAGGTCAATGAACAGCGAACACAATGTTCTGACATTTGAAACGGAGAGAATGGCAAAGATAATAATTAGGTTTTGTGATTAATGTAAATTCTAGAATCATGACTTGATGGAAAACAAATGATCAAACAGGTATTTACTCTTTCATGTTTTTCAATATACTACCATACAGTATATTCAATACAGTCTGATGCCATTTCAAAATTGAATTACCACCCAATTGTGGTCAGATCTCGATTCAAAATAAATTGTGTTGAAAAAAGATATTACCACTTTGGTGCACTTGTGGCCTTTCCAAAAATTGTCTATCCCTATCTGTCAAGTTTAAATAGTATTTATGCTTATTACGTCACAGGTAAGCAAGAGCCTTCATACTATTCTTTTTGTGCTTTTTGTTGAAGCTTAGGGTCTATATTTTTGGGTAAGCTTCATATTTTGACAACCATGTTGACGCAAACCTGAAAAGCACTGTAATTTCTAACACAAGCATCTGCTAGATTCACTCTGTGCCAGTCAAGCACAGGCCAATTGTGCACAGCATACTAAGCGGGGAATGATCCATCACAACCACACAACTACGATTTACTCTGAGGGCTGACATTTGAACTTAAGTTACAATTTGAATATTGTAACTTATTGTAAACAAAACATATTGTAGAGAATGTTGATTTTTACCAAAACAAAAATGGCTGTTGCGCCGTTGTGGGTGTCAACACAGCAGACATGATATGCCCGTTACAATATAATAATTTCTCACTGATTCGCTGATTCAAATTTATGATTGAAATATATTTTTTAGGACATATTCATTGCTTATCGTAAGAGGCAGGCTCACATTCTCTCTTTTGTCCGTCATGGGGTAACTGATCTTCCGCTGACACGCGTCGCCAATTTCTTGGGACTAGACGAGAAATCCACATGGCTCTCAGTACATTAAAGCCGCTTTCTAGTGGAACATACGGAGTCCAGGTGTCTGTGCGACTACTGACCCATGTTATCAGCCTGCCTCAGCTACCCGACTCTCTCAAAATTAATCCTGACGCCGTCACGCCACCCCCTTGTTCGCCGTGATGGCGCCCTCCCAGTGCAACAATTCCCTCTGGGTCCTTCATAGTCACGACTCAGATACGCTCACCTGCATATCCTGGTCCCACAAGACGTTGCTTTCAATTGAAAAAATGGCGGCGTGACCAGGATTATAGCCAGTTCTGCATTAATTATACTTTTTTTTTTTAAATTTTAAATGAAAGGAGGTTGTGAGGCCAGGCGGGCGGAACAGCCACACACAACAAATCCGATTATCCAGGAATTGTTTGTTTCTCTTTCAGGCTCTCTATTCCTCTTTTTTTTTTTTTTTTTTTTTTTTTTTTTGTGGACTCATTTCAGAGGCATTTGATTTTGTCCGTTTGTGCTATTGTTGTCACATTCTGCCCTAACTTCTCACCAAGGTCCACGGCAGTGCTTTCCTCCTCCTCCATCTCTTGTGATGATTAATTTCCTGAAACACAACCAATTAGCATTCCGGAAAAGGCAGATAAGAAATGTCCTTTCACCTCCAGCAACCTTAGTATCGTCTACATTTTTCCTCAGAGACTTATCTCGTTCTTATCGGATATGTTTACACCAGTGAAGCTCATCATTTTGCAGCTTTTGTGTTTGCCTTTGCGCTGCATCAATTTTACATTTTCAGTGAGACCTCATTTCATGTTTCGGATGGAATATTTATTGCATGAGACTAGGATCCAGTTGGGTAAGGGTTACATAATACAGGACTACAATGAGGCCTTCCTATAATCTCAAAAACAGCAATTTTTTGTTGAAAAAGGGAAAAAAAATAGAAATATGATATTTGTTGATGAGTAGTGATGCATGGGGCAATTATTGAGGGAGAAAGAAGACTGCTGAGCTGAGGGCCTTGGTAGAACATATTAGTTCAGACTTTGCTGAAGTAAAAATTTTCCAATCATATCTAATTTTATTTCTCTAATTCAATTAACTCTGTGGAGTACACATACATTTGACTCTTTTTCCAAATGAAGTCCGTCTCATCACACTTTATAATTAATCAATGTAATTCAGCAATCCTCTGAAGATGTCCTTTCCTGTCTGCTGGATGAGCTTCCAACCCAAGTCAATCTAAAAATAAAGAGAGACAACACGAGAGTTAATAGCTGAGCTGTTTCATCAGTACCGCCTTGGGACCATATTTTTACGAAATAAACATCTTGCGTCTTATCTTGAGGAACACTTGAAAGAAGCATATGCAACAAACATGGAGCACTTTTATGTAATTATATTCAATCAAGCGTAGACAGTTTATCATACTTCTGAGCAATCATGCATCTTATTTTCTTTGCAATCATTTGACTCTCTGTTGTTAGATTGTACCAAAAAGTTTGTTTTTCTCTGATATTTTCCGAAACTTGCGTGGCGATATTATTTGGTCATAGTGTCGTACCAGGCTTGAGGCCGTGAAGTCAAAACTAAGTAAAAAAAATTGCTCATGCTCTGGTCAGTACTTTGACCCTGTCAAGTTACCGATCTAGCCACACCACGGCAAAGCGAGGCAACCAAAGTACTTCCATGCCACAAGGATAAACAAGTGGCTGATTGAGTTCACAACCCTTGCCTCAAGAGCAGTTGTCCTGGCTGTTTGCTTGCAGTGCAGAGATAGGACTCTTCAAAATATTAAAGTTATCCAAAATTGTAGTTTCTGAGAGAAATGTGGTGAATGTCAGTGCTTGACAATTGAGGGTGAAAATGTTCTCCTGGGGGCAGAATGACCTTCAGTGAACTCAATTGCATCTTTATTATATTATATTATATTATATTATATTATATTATATTATATTATATTATATTATATTATATTCAGATAGCAACCCGAATTTTATTGATGAGAGGCAGTAGTGTGAAACGATACCAATAATCAAGTCTAGACGAGACTTTTGCAGTGTTAATAAAGGTCTGTCTAATTAATGTGACTAAGCAGCACCTCTGTGACATTTGGGGCTTATTTATTGTGTTTTCAGAAGAGACTTGTTCTTACAGAGTCAAGCTTATTGAAGCCTGAGTGGAAAAGCAAAATAAAGCATCAAAACGCCGGGGGAAATAAAGGTGAGGTGACTGGGATCTTGGGGCTTTCAGGAACACGGCCGGGAAGATCAACGAAAGAGTGAAACGTGAGCTGGGGCAAAAAAGTAGCTAATGGGACTGTGTGGGAAACAAGGGGAGTAGTTGTTGATAAAAAAATTGTGCTTGATTCAAGCATGATTCAAAGTAGTACAGCAACACACAAACAGCAAAAAAAAAAAAAAGCAAAAAGACATCGCAAGGCGCCATAGACCCCCCCCCCCCCTCCCCATAGGGTGTTAAGTAAACAGATTAAATGTGAGGCCAGGGGTGGTGGTGTGCAGTTTCTGTATTATCCGCCGTTCTTTCTGCCTTGCTTAATTAGTTACAAAGAAACATATTGCAACTGTGTGGGGCTGCAAAGGGTTTGTGTGTGCTTATATGACTTGCTGGCTATTTGATTGGTGGGGCAAACGTTGATGGCAGGTACATTGGATTGATGATGCAACTAAAATAGATCAGGCAAAAACCTGGATGACAACTAACAAACAGAATGTGGCTTATTGTAACAGTAAAACTACTCTGACCGGTATTAGTTATTCCCAAAGTTACTTATGAGTAAATCTAGCTCGTTACTACCCACTTCTGACAAGGTAAGAGGGAGAAGAAAATCATTTTTTACATCTGCTACAAACAAATGCATGATACTGATTAATCCAACTGTATGAAGTAACACAGGAATGGTAAAATATCTGTTTCCATGGCAGCATATGAACAAATGAATTTTGGAACACAGTGCTGTATGTATGACTGAAAAAATATTTTGGCTCTAATGTACACAAATGCATTCTATTTTTCAGTTTTTGCCCAACAGCTACACATCAGAAGAATCTTTAAGTCATTTGTGTGTGAACTGATGATTCATCTATCTGTATTCTGTGTCTTCCCAACCTTCAGACTCTTAGCTGACTCCAGTACCAGGCTCAGCAGGTGTCCCCTCGACATATCCGACGCCAGGGGCTTAATAGTACAAGGTGCAGCCGGAGGTGTGACACTGTCCCAGCTCGTGACACATTGATTCGCACAGGATTAAGCCACTGGATGGTGCTTGAGGTAGAGGACCTGATACATCTGATTTACCCCGCCTGTCAGACTTAACGTCTTTGGAGGCCTCGTCTGCCTTGCTAGTAAAGCCACAGAAGGGTTGCTCCCTAACTGAACTGACAACATTGCCCAAAGGGATGACTGGAAATCATCTTGATCAGGTACAATGTTTATTTGCAAAAGTTTCCAGTGTGTATAGAAAATATTAGTTGTTTATGCTTCATATCCCAATTGAGCTACTTGGGGGTGAGGCTCAATAAAATAGTTTATTCATTCAGCCGTTTAGCCACATTTTTCAGTAGCACAATGTAAACCAGAAATTGAATTAGCGTTGGAGTTAAAGGTAAAATAGTTAGAAATGCATGCTTGTGCTTGTTGGGTAGTTTTTTTTTTTTTTGGGTCTGATTTGATTAGAACACCTTGGCAGACTTTAAAGAGCGGTTGATTCCCTTTTGCTCAATAACAACCGGCTCGATATCCTTTTGCCGTCTCGAGACAAGAAAATGAAGTAAGACGAGAAAAGAAAAAAAAGATCAGGAGAGTTTGAGGGGATTGCTCATAGCTTCCACAATCACAATCTCAGGTTCCTATCTAAAATTGTCTTTAAAGGAAACGCATCAAACAAGTCACGTTTGGTAGAATTTTTTCTTTTAATAACTTTAATCCAAGCACAGCAACTTTATGGGTAAAATTGGCTCGATTTGAATCACCCAGACGTATCCGAACAAGACTTATTCGTGTCTGCATATGAAAGGGGCGAGGGAGGGGTTCAATCATAATCTTTTAAACATTGAATCGGAGCGCCGTATTTTCCATTACATTTAGATTTGTCGAGATCATTTCTTCAAATTGTGAAAGCCAGAAATGTCCCTTGGGTTATCTGGGTGATGGCGCTAAATCCTTCCTTATCAAATTAGCCATTCATTTTAATAGATGGAATCAAACATCCATTACCCAGACCACCTGTGAGGGAAAATCCGGTCGAGCGTTCCTCATCCGTGAAAGATGTGTACGGCAAATCCGGCGAATGAGCCGCAGACAAGATAGGCGGGTAGATTGCCTTCCATCAGATCCCGCCGTATCTAACAGGAGGCACTGCGGCATCTGAGCCACACTGCTCTATATGCCAGGTTTTCTGGAGCTACTGAGCACTTGGCACACTTCCATTGACCCAGATATTTAGCAGTTAGGAGATTTTCTTTTCACAGATTTTCACGATAGCCAGACGGCTGCAGCTCAAGCTTGAACTGTATAAATGCTTTAAACTCTGAAAAGCAACATTTGGAGTTATCCTGTCAACTGTGGTTACCTCAAACAGAAATATAGAAATACCGACCGGGTCGAGATTTACTGGTTTTGGTGCAATTTGTCAATCTAAAGCCAACCTATGCAGAAAATATATTTTCTTGCCATCAGCATAAAAACACAACTAATTAAAAAAAATACCCTTTTTACCATAAATTTAAAATACTGAATTGCTTAACTTGTAACACTAGAAAATTGGATAAATAAACACCCCAATGCTTTGTTTACATCCGTCTTGGAGGCCAGTGAGCCTTCCGACCGCACGTCACATCATATTCAAAGAAAAAACTGAACAGTCAAGTTGGCATTTGGAAACTCTTATCCGGGCAACGAGCCATATGTACTTCCTCATTAAACACAACTTAAACAACCATCTAATTTTGCTTACCAGAGTCAAATTAAGCATATATGTATTTAGACACCTTACACGTGTGACCATTATAAGGAATAAATTCTCAACTGGTATGACTTTTTTTTTTTTTTGAGGTCATGCGGATTAAATTCTGTCATATCTGTCGGTGGAGCACAATTGAAGGCCTGTGAATCCACTACTAATCCCTCTTAACACTATTAGGACCAAAATCCATGTAGCTACCGGTAGTAGCAGAGAATCATAAATAAGCCCCAATAAAAAAGCCACACATCCTTCCTATTACGCCATGATTTAAGTCTCCTCAACACTTCCACTTGTATTGTACGTTAGGAGGAGGCCTTGACTAATTATTTATGGTCGTTTTTAACAAAGGAAGGGCAGGCAATATGTCAAAGCAGCATGTTAGGATTCATGAATCAACATTGTGTTGAAAGTTGAGGGAGACAGATTTTTTTTTTTTTTGAAGGCTCACAATGTGGATCTCCTTCTGTTAGACCTTGTTTACTTTTAAGAGAGTTTCTGATGACTTTTCCGTCTTTCCCCCCCCCAGGAGTAAGACAGGACGCAATGGGCTGGACTATGACTTTAAAGGATGACTTTGGGGTCATTGTCTGGGCACGGGGAACTGGGAAACGCCTCTGTTTCTTCGTCCTCTGCTCGGTCTTACTCATCCATGTGCGATCTGATATTGTCTTTCATATGGATCATCAGTTCACATGGAAAACAGGTAACGATTTTTTTTTCTATCTAAATGAAACCACCTTGATTTCTACTGTGAATCATTAATTATGTATTGTTGGTAATTCAAAGCAGCACTAGCCAAGGAGGTATTAATGAATTAAATCATGTTATTTTTTTATGCGATGGGAGAATTTCTATAAATGTTCCTGTTTTGAGTAAATTGTTGTATCGAGCAGGCTTATTCTACCGGGAACGGTAGTGACACAGCGGAGGCATCATAACTGCTCATCATCACACTGCAGGCACAGAAATAACATCTGTCTTAGTGGTTACATGCCGAGCTCGGGCTGTTACGCTAATGCACATTGAAAAGACAACATTTGGAAAGTGAACCCCTCCACTGAGGGAAGCTGTTTTTTTTTGTTTTTTTCTACATAATTCCCAAATAACGTTACGGTGATTGGTTTTCCTGTATGTTATGTCTTGAATGGCAGTGGTGATTTTAAGATGTGTTATTGCTACAATTTTTGATCAGTCTCACTTTCCAAAAAAGCACTTTGAACGTAGCTCACAATTCATCCTTAGCTCGCTTCACAAGTTCAATAGGAAATGCAATTGCGAAGCAGCTTGAGGAAGAAAATGTGACTTTACCAGACAAAAGGGCCCCCTTGCTGGGTGATTGGTGCGCTCACTTCCCACTTTGTGTCTGGCTAATGATATTGCCTAAGTGATAAAGAGGCTGATTAATTTCACTTGAAGGAACGCATGTTCAAATTGGATGGAATCATGAAAAAATCCCGGGTGAGGTTCAGAAGTGTTTGAGTCACCGTTGTATGAGAAGCTGTAACGAAAATTTAAATCTTGAGTTGCTTTGCCTCATGTCAGCCTTTAAGTGAAGGAAAACACTTTGAAAAACTTTGAGGGTTAAGGGTCAATCAATTGTTGCATTAATCAGTAGAAGGTTGTGATTTAGTTGGCTAACGATCACAGCAATGTGCTGTGTTTTCATCATTTTCATCCTTGTTTTTTTTATATAACTAAAAAGGAATACATTTCAAAACGTGGATAATTTAACATGTAATTTTTCGAAAGCTCTGCCTTGCATTATGCAAAACCACACGACTGAGGATGTCTTTGGCGGCCAGAAGCAATGTGGAATGAATCTTTTGTGAGTAGCCGGAAGTCAAACCGAGCTGGATCTATTTAAGCTTGACCTTCATCAGCACCATGGAGAGCGGAATATAGCTTGGAAACACTGTAGCTAATGGCATCATTATTCCCTTTTTCTGCATAGAAAAGTCTCTTGACAGTCAAAAGCCCACCCATCAACCCAATTGAAGTCATTTGGCAATTATATCCAAAAAGAATTGTACAGTTGGAACAAAATTATTAATTTCCTGAGCAAATGTTTCTCTTGAATTAAAATGACAAATCAAGAGCTATAATGTGTGAGTGCGTAGCTGGAACAACTTTAGAAAGATGTTTATGATCAAATTAGTATTATTTTTAGTCGCAGCTATACTGATAGGTAACCTATTTTTTTTTGTTGAATTTATTCAATTTTATTTCAAGTGGTTACACAAAATGAAATCATCTGGATCCCAAACATGATCAACATCCAGATGGTTTTATTTTGTGCAATCACTAGATGAAATAAAAAACTAAATTTCAGTGTGCCCTTGTTGGATAAAAATCATGACTCAACATGCTGGGTCCAATTCTCAACCCAATGCCCTCAGAGTCATTTGGACCCAGCGCTCAGTTAGCAATTTCACCCAATTTGGATTGCTTTTGACCCGGCAGTGTGAAGAGTATGTTCCGACTCTGCAATTTAAAATATTGCTTTCTGTCTATTGTTGCATTTCTGCTCGGAGGCAAAACAAATAATTGGCTGCATTTAAAATATTTAAAAAATGGCACCCACGTCTGCTTTTTTTTTTTTTTTTTTTTTTTTTTTAGCATGACCTATGATCAGTTGAATGGGTGGAACCATACTGCTTGCTCACGCTGGCTTTTAGGCAGAAATGTCAAAGGCTTCAATACAAACAACAATCCAGCTTCATCATAAGTAGTCTTGCCCAAGTTCACTTTGACCTACTGATATGAATGACCCGTCTCCCTTCTGATCACGTGTTACATTGACCCTGACTTCCTCTAATAAATGTCTGTACTGGAAGATGCAGGGCGGATTCTTGGCATTTATCGACCTCTAGTGCAAGGTTCTCTCTCTCTCTCCTTTTTTCAATCGTACTAAATGTGATTCTTAGTAGCTGCCTCACACTATATAATACTATTTTATCATTGCTGATATTATGGTGTATGTTCTTGATTTCATTTTAGCTAGCTTAAACTGTAAGCTGCTCGGTTATAGAGTTGAAAAGCCTTCAAAAGACCAAATAATTGGAGTCAAGATATCATCCGACATGTATTTATTTTTCACTTTTGCAAAGACAACAGAAGGACTAAAGTGATATCTTTCTTCCACATACTTGAGTGCACGGCACAATTGCGTTGGGTTTTATCAGCCAGGGCTGAAATTAAACATCGTTTCTATCGCTGTAAATGATGTGGTGACTTTTTACTCGTAAATGGAGCGAGTCAGTGAACGGAGCAATCATTGTGAAAATAGAGAAATCAATAAAAGATTTTCCTAGATGTGAAGAGGCTCATTTTCTGCCAGATTATTTAGGAAGCTTACTGGGCCAAAGCCTGAGGATTCGCTCTTGTTCCGGGCTCATGTTTGAGGGGGAAAAAAAATGAACTAATTTGAGCAGCGATACAGTCGGGCAATAATGCTTTCATTTCAATGTCTAGATGCATAGTGGTGTGCTTTCAAAGCTGAAATCAAGGACGAGTACTGCAGGACAATAAGCTGTGAGGAGCTTAGAGCCTTCCATGACAATGTGCTGGCTGCTTTACAAATGGCTTTTTTTTCCGTGTGAAATGTGGTGGAGGAAGAAACACAATGGAATGGTTGGATTTAAATGGGTCGTGTCACTCGTGAAACTAAATGTCTCATGAAAGCTCTGTCTGATATTATTTTATTGTGAATCATGTTTTTGATGATAGCATTGTTTTTGAAAAATAAAAAAGGTTGTTTGGCTATAATGATGGAAGATCAATTAAGGGCTTGACCACAATTATAAACTCAATATCCAAGTATGAGCCTATCGAGCCTTTTCCGTTGCTGGTCCTATTATTTCTCACCAACTGTTATCTTTGAAACTCATCTTTAAACATTCTTATACACTTTGGCTGTTGACTTTGCATGAGATTTAATTTTGGTTTGAATAATTTTGAGTGAGTAATAATTAAATGATTAATTAGTTTTACTTGTTTGTTGTTGCGCGACTTAATTTTGGGCACTTTGTATGCAGCGGTGGTTGCTTTAAAGTGCTCTATAAATACATTTGAGTTGAATCTGTTAACACACACACTAATAAAATATTATGATAATAGGATGCTAACGTGTTGACACAATATTTACACTATAATAAAGATTCACTCTTCACAATGAGCTTGATAAAATGTTAAATAATCCCATATCAGTAAAAATATTGCCGATAAGTGGCTTCGGTGTGTGCTATTTATTTTTTATTTTGGCACTGTGATGTCTCTGTTTTGACATTTTAAGCTGTGCGCAGTGAAAATCTCCAAATGAAAATTTTTATGATGATGATGACTGGCTATGGCAAACATTTAAACTGCCTTGCATGCCCAAGCGCGGATATCAGCTATAAAACATCTTGTTATCAATGGCAGATTTAACCACTTTGTCCTTCGGATCACCTGAATGTTTACTCTACAAGCGCCGTGTCGTAGAGACGGCGGCTCTAATGGATTTTATGAAGTTTGGCATACATTCAACTACGAATCCAATTTTTTTCCCGTCTATTGTAGCATCCGACGTCCTACACCGGAACGAAAATCTCATTGCGTCTTATAATTGGCAACTATTTTTGAATGATATAAAGATGTAGCAGCAGATTACGCAATCGGCGTTGCTTCTCTCTGAGTGCATGCCATCGCTATTAAGTTTGTTGGAAGTGACCCGATTGTTTTCAAATGTCGCAACTACTTCGGTCCAAATGCAGCGGGTGCGTCATCAAGAGGAAAACAAACTCTCGAGGGAATTTTGCTTCCTTGCCAAAGCAAAAGGGCATGACTGAAAATTATAATAACATTGGGGAGGATCAGATAGCTAACGAGCTGATGTGGAAAGCACAAAAGAATGTTTGAAAAGCTGAAAAGACGCTTTATTGCAGTTGATTTGAACTCCATGTTGGCACACGGAATATTGTTCTCCATATTGAAGACGTTCGATTTAGAAAATCTTATCGCGACACAACCACACCCGAATGATACTTCTAGTCTGGTTTCCATTGTTAAGCTTTATTTGTACAATACACTTTTTACCCAACAACAAATGATTAATGGGCTTCTTCGTACACAGCATACTTGCCACATTGACTAAATTATTTCATTCTGAACTGTGGTAAGTCGTTTCAATTGCACCGAAGGGGGTTGATTCATCACGGAATCAACTAATTGTGACAAACACTGAAAAAATCTCCTTCTTTCTGAGCCGTATTCTGTTTATTTAGCAGTTCTACCCACCCAAGAAGGTTCTACCCACACGTCCGTGTAACTGTACTGACAAACTGCTTTAGCTGTTAAAGATGCGTTTCCCAGAAGCTTTTCAACACTCAGGTTGAACTTGTGTTTGCCCTTCTGTCAGGAAATTAGAGCGAGGTGTAGAAACACACTGTCAACATGACAAATCTCCCAACGTACTCAATACTATGCTCTTAAAACCTCAATTTCCTAAAGGTATTCTCACAGACAAGCTTTTATAAAAAGTGTTTTTCCACAGCGAGACGTGTGGGGCTTTTGCTTCACCTATGCCAAAAAGCATCAAGTCGCATCTTGATGGTTTTAGGTTTTACATCTGGAAGGGGAACTGGGAGGAACACAAGGCCATGTGCACGCTGGAATTAAGGGGTTAATAATAACTGAACTTTATCTTGTAAATGAAAATATCCATCTTTACGGATGTTGTTGATGTGGACGGCTGATAGGTCACATGGGTAAATGACTCCCACTTGATATAAAAATAAAATAAAAAAAAACTCCAGTGAAGAGAGTTGGAAGAAGGAAGACATTTACTTTCCTAACCCTTGAAGCATTTTAAATGTCACATTAAATGTTTTTTGAGGTGCACAATTATATTTGGTATATCTTGGTGGAGCAGCATAGAGAAGAAAATGTTTGGACAGAAAGTGACCAAATTTAAAACAATGCATGACGACATTGTAAGAAAAAAAAAAAGCCGCTGAGCTCTTTGCGTTCCAACATGGCACATTTGAAAAGAGCAGGATTATTCTTTTTTTTTTTTTTTTTTAGTCGTACTTCCAAGTCATTTACTTGTTAAAAGTACCTCTTGTACTGAACATGTTGTTCTTCTGAAAAAATAAACAAGCTATCTTCACCTAATAACTAAAACACTCTAAGAAGGGATCTTTCACAACCTGGATTACGCCACACTCGTGGCACTTTGGTGTTCCGTTTTCAAATCATTCTGTCGCAGAGGACGACACAACAGCCGAAAGCTTCTTTCTTTCAGGCCATGCACAACAACGTGTCAAAACAGCCCACTGTCAACGCTTACTTAGCGACACTTATGCAAATTTGATGCCGTGCTTTGACGCAAGTGCTTGTGCCCGTTGACAGTAATTTCTAAAAGCCGGAGCGAGGAAGCACAGGCCAATTTGAGGCAAGGCCGAGTGAGTGCACGCCGCATGCAAGTGTTTCATTGTGGAAATAAGGTTGAGGTGGATTATTTTGCAAATGTCATCTGTGTTTTTGTGCTCGACCAAACATCTTCGCAATAAAATAGTATTAGCAAACAATAATGTAGGGTTACATCGTTGCAGCCTACCCGCTCGTCTTCATACTCATTATTAACAAATTTAAGAAGTTGAAAATAGCCCAGACAAATAAATTAAGTTTTGATTGCGTGCTGTTTTAGAAGCGTCATAAAAGTTCGTTATTCTACCGCTCTGCAGGAGCCGTTCAGCATTGTATTAGCTCAAGATTGAAAGTCAGGGATTCATGTCTGTGCAATGAATTATATGTAATGTGTTTTTTAAGCTAAGAATTTGAAATACGGTAATTTTCGGACTATAAGTCGCGGTTTTTTTCATAGTTTGGGTGGGGTGGTGACTTATGAGCGACTTATGTGTTTTTTTTCAAAGATTTTCAAAAAAAAAAAAAAAAGTGAAACCGCGATAAACTAACCGCGATGTAGCAAGGGATTACTGTAATTTGAATTTCAAGTGACGTCAGTGTCGCGGCGCGACGGTTGTTTACAAAAAGGACAAAGATTGATCACGGGATGACGAAAATGACGAAGGGCCCCACGTACTACCGACATCATTAGCGGCTTTGTTTCTAAGTGACACGGAGGACGAAGAGTTTGAAGGATTTAAGGATTTGGAGTGACACAGAAGGTTTGAAAAACTATTATGGCTTTTACGCACACCCGGTCCTACTCTACGGAGCTCTCTTTCACCTCCGTGAATAGAAGTCGGGGGCCGGCGCTCGGCCGGGTGGCTGTCCGGGAACGGTGGATGGGACTCGGTCATGGCTTTTACGCACACCCGGTCCTATTCTATGGATCTCTCTTCCACCTCCGTGGCTGGAAGTCCACGCCGCCACACGCCTGGAAGTTTGTTTTGTTAAATAAAGAGTCGTTTACCAAACCCACGTCTTTCCTTGTATTTTGTTAACGCTACAATATAGCTATATACTAGATCTGTGGAATAACGACGAGGCTGACGTCAGGGCGCACGCGCGGCGTTGTTGACAAAGTATGAAGAATTTGATCGAAGGATTTAATGATTTAGAGTGCACAGATGGTTTGATAATATCATTGCTTATATAATAGTTATTTGATATCTAATTTATATATCGTTATATGGGCCTGCGGAATATTTTGAAGTGCAAGCGCCGTCAGCGGCGCGCACCCATTGTTGACAAAGGACGATCAATGGATTTAATGAATTGGAGTGACACAGATGGTTTTATAAACGTGTTATTTATGTAAAAAAATTTCCCCCCAAAATGCGACTTATGCTCCGGAGCGACTTATATATGTTTTTTTTTCACGTTATTGTGCATTTTATGGCTAATGCGAGCGACTTTTAGTCCGAAAATTACGGTACACCAAGAATCATTCAACTGACCAAAATGTGAAAATGAGAAGCAGATGACATTACTTTATTCAATATCGGCATCTTCTATTTATACATGCTATTCATTTGACAGACAACCTCGTCTAAGGGCTGATATGTTTTATTGAAGTATTTACTTCACAGTGAGTCAGAAAGAGAATCTGCATCTTTGCTGTTGACCTTGTCCTTTGTAAGATGCGATAGAATGGGGCATTCGGAACTCTGACGTTAGAAATGTAATTGTACATCACTAGTATTAGTTTTGATTTTTTATTTCTATAGACATGTAAAGATTTGGGAAATAATGCAAGAACAAGGGGGTGTGTTGAACTTCACCCCTGCACATTTCTGTTTTAATTAAATCTGAGTTTGTTCATCTTTTTGACGCATTGAACGCTTTAATTTCCCTCCACAAAGGCACATTCACAGGCAGGTACGCAGTGCAGAGGTGGAACGGCTGGCTGTGTGGGTGGAGACAATCATTTTGTGTTTGACCTCACAAATTGAGCATCTGAAGGGAGCAACTGAGGGGCGTGTAACCTTGGATGGTTGCTCTCTATTCTTCTCTTATTCTGTCAAATTTCAATCAAGTGGTCCCAAAATGGAGCGATAACGCAAACTTGGCTGGCATCTGGTCTGCTTCACATGAAAATTTCTTTACCTTGTTAAGTGAGAATTAACATGCACATATACACACACGCACACGCACGCACATTTTCCAGAATTGAGACAAGTGATGAGTGTTGAGCTGGTGTGCCCTTGTACTTGTACCTTGCACATGTTTCTGTGAAGGTTAGCCACATAAAAATGCTGTAAAAATATTTCATGGCTATTTGGAATTAATAGAAAAACTCTTGGCCATTCTTTGGAGCAAATGCACTCAATTAAGCTTGAATATAATTTGTGTTCATTTAATTAGTCATTTAAAAAGTCCCAATTTTATTTATTTATTCATATTTGTATTTGTTTGTTTATTTGTGTATTTTGTGTCTATTCATTTATTTTTTAAATTAATTATTCATTTATAAATTGCATGCTGCTTGCTTTGTGTAAAGTTGCTTGAGTGGCAATTTAATTGACACAATCATGTTTTTTCTACACAAAGCATCAAGATCTTTGCCAGTCTGAAGCTTGTGAGATGTAAAAATTAAGCAGGGGAGGAAAAAAATAAATAAAATCCCAACCTTTCATGTTCATTTCCCTTAATGGAGTGGTTTTGTTCAGAAGCCACTCGCCATGCAGGAGTGCTCTGTCTTTGTCAGCACGAACGCTTGCATCCCCCAGCAGCCGACTGAGTTGCAAGTAAATAGGTTACCAACTGGTAATATTTCTCATGTCAACGTGCATGTTATTTCTACTCCTCTTCCCTCCTGAGGTTGATAATTAATCGCATGGTATTTATCCCCCGGGTGGTTGCGCCATTTCAAATCTCTGCCAAATTTAGTGAGATGTCTTCACTGAGTCCTACGCACTGTGAGTCGGAAAGCAATGCTAATGATGTTCTCATTGTTTGAATAGCGGCTTCTATGGAGACCCGTTAAAATAGCCTTTTCTGTTTACTGTCTATTTGACCCAGTGGGAACCACACGAGAGACAACGCGAGGTGAAACAAAATGGATTTTATTCGCAACCTCCCTTATGAGTCATTTTTAGGATGCACAGTGTTACTGATCCACGGCGCTTGCTTTATTCTATCCTTTGATCGCCTGCTGTGCTCAAACAGTCAAGTCAGGGGAGAAGATATTCGAGAGGGAGGCAGAACTCTGAGGGAAGAATTATACTGCCAGATATACACTTAAGGGTTTGCCAAGCATGTACTGTATTTACATTTTGGAAGCGTCACCTGTTATATATCAAAGAGCAAATGTAGCAGTGAGCTTACATCATCAACTCGTTACATGTGATAAAGTAGTGCTAATACAAACGGGCAGTGACATTTTTTTCTTGGAGTGCTTTAAAATGTCATCGTCGGGATTTAGTTGGACGACTTGAGTAAAATCCCACTTGAACGGCGGTATGGGTGACAAACTGGCTGTCACCTCAGACCGTGCAGAAAGCTCAGATCATTTCTAAGCTTTTTCAGGAAATTTCCACGACTCAATCAACATCTGAGACCTTTTGAGGTTCCCCTTGTGGATTGTTTGAGAACTACCAACAAATGTTTTATTTTTGATTCTACATTCTGTTGGAAAAATCCAAAGTGCATATTTCCAAGATGAATTGACAATAATTCATTTCAATAACTCATGGAGAGAGACGGCGCTGAGAAACTGGTGCTGGTGGGCTTCGCTCAAGGGGTGCTTGGGGGACCTTTCTTGATCCAATAGCCTGCTCTCAGACTGATTGATTTTGAAGCACAGGACCTCAGTCAGGCAAAATATGTGAAACTCAACAAGTCAATGAGGCTCCCACCAACACATCAATTTCCTGCTCTGTTGGTTGTTGGGGACTTTAATTCTATCCATTGACTGAAAATGCAGATCACTGTTGATGTGATATTCTAATGGACCGTAAACATTAAACCACTTGTAAATCAATGTGGCGCTGTCTTGTGCTTCAAAATTTGTGTTTCTATGGATGGTTGCTATGCGCATGAGCCACTTTCATGCTTTGCGGAGGCAAAAAGATAAATTCAGACTTCTCTGGTGGCAGCTCTGCGTAGCTGAACTTACTATCATACTACTTTTTTTTTTTTTTTAAAGTTCGTTTTAGCTCTCAAGATAAGCACAGTTCTGTAGGGAACACCATCGATTCTGTCAGGAAACCTCGAGTTTATATCAGATTTCCCAAACATTCCATTAACTTCTTGTCTCTTCCCGTAATTCTGAAAGATAAACAAGATCTAAAGTGTGTGTACACATATTGCTATTGATTGAGTGTTGACAGCTCAACTCACTGTGTTGGGCTCTGTGGAATAAAAAGTGGCCAAAATAATAGACTAAATCTGAACATTACTTTGCTGTGTTTGTAAGAAACAGAAACAAAGCAGGGATGGGAGGCAGCCATTGCTGTGTGCAGCAGCCTGTCAGTAATCAGCATGTCAGTAATGTCGATTCTATTCATAACTCCCCCGATGAATAATGATAATCCAATTATGGCAGCAAATGGTGTGAATCACGATCGTTTGCTCCACTTTTTTTCGTCGTGTCTGGGTTCAATATGTGAAATATTTCACATTAATGATCTCCGTCAACAGTCCTTTAAGCATGATGGTCTACTCTTGTTTTGGTTCTGAATGTGGAGTCGTGATTCTCCTGGAACCTTCTGGATCTCCTTTGAGGGAGATCCATATACAGTGGCAAACTTACGAGTTAAATATGTTGCATGGCCAAGCTTGTAAATCAAATTATTCAATTATCAAATTAAAGTAATGTTGACCCTCAGTGAAAAAAAAAATGGACAACTCTGATTTAAAAGTTCTTCATGGAGGACCAGCAAAGAGTCACCATAAATTAACATCAATGCATAAAAAGCCTTCATTGAACTTCTTTTCCAGTGATTGAAAAAGTGCTCTTTAGTTCATTCAGTTGTCAGTACTTGAGCAGCAAGTACTTGCCAAGTTGAAATGCAACATAGCTTGGCGTACTCTCGCTCTATATTAGAGGTGAAACAAAGCGGAACATTATCCTCCTCCTGAGAGAAGCTCGGGGAAAATCTCTCAACAGATGTGCAACCATGACGGAATGTCAAGGTAAAGTGTACAGGAAGGATAGGTCGGCCACAAATTGATCGAACTTTAGCGCTGCACCTGCAAACACAGCTGTATCCATGAAAATTCCATTAAAAGAATTCCCTCTTGGCATTTATGTCATGTTTGAACCTGTGTTAAACAATTTGCTGGACGTTACATAGCTCGCTTCAAAAAAATTCCAAGTTGGAGAGCAGCACAGACTTATCACAATGGTCTCTTTGTCCCTCCATGGCCACAATGGCCAGTATCATCACCCAAACACCTGGGCCCTTCTGCAGGTTAGAAGATATGGCCATTAGTTCTGGTCCAGTGTGTAACAAAGCAAAATCCCAGGTCAGTGGACAGCGGTGAGGAAGAGGAGTGAATGACATCGTATCCAATTACTTGTCACCTCGGCACAGGCCGCTCCGGGGACTTGAGAGAGCCACAGAAGACGAGCAATTGCACGGAAAGAGATTCAGATCGCCGTAGCTTTAGCTGCTTCCCGAGGCTCTAGTCACGATGTCTTAAAGCGAGACAGACTAAAGCATACATACATTGATACCGGCAAACCCGGCATGTTTTTTTTTTCTTCAAAGTACGGCCTTCATGTACTGTATTTGTAAATATGAACCTTAAGAAAAACAAACATGGATACCACTCACTTAACCCCCATTTTATCATTTTTATAATAGCACTATGTTTAAAAGGAAAGATTTTTTGGGGGAGGGATGTTGTCTTGTTATTGTGACGCAAATCGTCAGTGGAAGTGAGGCAGTTATCAAACATTGTCAGACGAGCTTTTGTCGTTGTTGGTGATTAGCTAAAATTGATATAGCGAGGATAGTGTTAGCGCTCTGTCGGTCTTCCGGTGGGCTTTGTGGTTATTGTTTAGCATTCAAACAGAGCTAGTGCTGTAAGGATGAATGCTGAATCTCAACTACAGCCCGCTGGGTACATGAGCATATAGAAAAGCAGCCTGGGGGTACGGAATTCATTGGCGCAGAATGCTGAAGTCACTTTCGATCTGTTGACTTGAGCCAGTGCAAGGTGCGTGCGGTACGAAAGGAAAACAAGGCAATACACACTCCATTTCGTTGAACTTTTTAGGGAAATCATTGAGAAGTTTGCCTTAACATATAATTTGCAACTTCACTTCTACTGACTGACACCTGACAAACATGTTTTTTAGAATAATTTCACAATTTTCCAAATTTCTCCCATTACCATCCTGACGACTGATTGGTTACCTGTTGATAATCTGAAGATCTTCTGCATCGGCCTATATAAATATAACTGAAGAATGCTCATGAATGGCAAATAATGGAAGTGCGGCACTGGGGACATGGATGCATAATGTGGCCTGGTGGCATTTAATTAAAAAGTCTCGCGGCACACAATACAAGTCCAACTTAACTCCAACTGGGAGCTTGGAGATGTATGCTGGGAAAAGTGTCTGTGAGTAAAATGAGGAAGGAGGTAGTGACGGTGAGAGGAAATTACCTTCCATGTACTCCATAACGTGGTGGCACCCATTTTTAATCCTGTGAATTATTTCTCATCCCTCTGTAGTTAATCGGCTGTTCAATCTTTCATTGATGAACATGCATACGTTTTCCCAAAATAAACATCAATCGCTGTGATAGGTAAGGGAGGGGGATTCATTCTGTATACGTGACAATATGTCAACTCATGCAAGTGATTTAATGTGTGTTTATTCAAATGATATTCAAGTGTGAAAGGAGCAGTTGGGCAGGATGACACCGAAAGAGTAATGACGGAACCTCCTACTGTATTTTTATCACGACCGCATAACCCAATTTTAGCAATCAGACTGAGAAGGAAGGTAAGAGAATGTTGGAACAGACTTCACTGGCAGCAAAAGTGAACTCTATGGTACATCGGAGCAATGATTGAAGAAGATCGGTTGCTCTGCACTGTGAAACTTAAATCTTAGCCTGGGAATTTTTATTTTTTTTTTGTCAAATCAAAATTAAGGGAATAGGGTTTGAATTTGAACCCGTATTCTATTTCACATTCATTGATGCCGTTAAATGTTGGCAGTAAGTGAAACATAAACCAAGGCTGAAACATTTGAAGGAGATATTACATTACAAACAAACATTTGGACAATAATAGCTTTCAAACTGCACACGAGGTGAACGATTGGGTACCCACATGTCCAGTTAATTCTTACTCAACTTGCCCAGTGCAGCTTTTACCAAATGTAATTAAAGGGACCAGAGACTTTTATCAAATGTAATTAAACGGACCAGAGGGAAAAGTCATTCCACTGTGCACAGTTTTTTTTGTTTTTTTGTTTTTTTAGGACTGATTGCTGCCTGCTGCTTTTGATGAGATTGTGTATTGCTCTTGTTTGCTCCCAATTTGTATCCATCTGTGAGCTCCCAGGGCACAACAGAATGCTTTAGAGTAGCTTGTTATTGCCATCTTTTGTCTGACTTCAAGTGAAGGCTGCTGGAAAAATAAAATAAAAGGCTTAGTCAAGCTACATGGCTCTTTTAATTTCTGTCTTTTTCAGTATTTTGTGATAATTGGCCTCTTAACTGAATCTTTTTTCGGGATTTGAACATATACATATAGAGTCGAGAATAGCAAAGCGCCTAAGCGCAATAAGAACTGAGGCTGACTTCTTCATTCCTGAGAGGCGGACGGGTGCTGATGCTGACAGATCGAGTGCGAGATTATTCCGAGTTTAGGAGCGAGCTAATGCTTGTGTTCACTGGTTCTTCTGGCAATGGAATCGCTTAATCACACTTCCATAAATCACGCGTAGCCATTCCAGCAGGGTTTCCAAATGGTGGTGATAAAAGGACGCAAGTTCCATTAGTGACTGTGAAAACGTGTGCTTGGATGACAATCAAAGTGTAACTCTTTACGTTTACTGTGTGTTTTTTATTTTTTATTTTATGAAATGCATAAAACTGTATGGGTAATTTCAAGTTTTCCTCTAAATAATAATGAGTCATACTTTTAACATTCACTATATATTATTTAACCAAAGTGGGGTATTTTGTTTAACATGTTTCAAAAAATTTAATAGCGGGTGTAATTTGACAAAAAAAAAAAAAAAAAAACATCAATGCATCTTCAGATTAAGGCAAACAAATTCAATCAAATGCTCCAATGAACTATGACATAATTCAGTAATTTGAAATATTGCCCCCTTAAGCACAATATGCAATTTCAAATCAGTGCCCGCTTGTTAATGGCTAGTTCAGAAATAAAGGATCCATTTAAAAAAACATCTAGACGGCACGAGAATCCCATAATTACTCCTAATGACAAAAACATCTAACAATTTCCAAAAATAATCTGAACAGAGAATTCACATCTATTAATGAGTGATTTGATTCATAAGATTTACAGTATGTACTATATTAAGACTCAGATGAAATTGTCTTTTAAAAAGAAAAAAGAAACATTGCGAAAATGTGTGGCACACATTAAGTACACTATTGTACTGTCAATGCAACCAAGTTGACATCACGGTCAAAGTCACTGTCTATAAAATTTCCCTCGGGGAACCTTGCTGCTGATGTCAGTCAAGCTTCTGGTCGTTCCTCACATGGACTCGGGTAAACAACCATTTTGGAATTGAGCAACTAAGTGGATTCCCCCTTTGTGATAAGAGACTTGCACTTGATTCCTATACATTGATTTGCCGCTAGCTTGATTGCTTTTGGTTCCTTTCTTTCTTTCTTCATGAATAAAGTAATCATGAAGCTTAAGTGATTGGCCTAGAATCGTATTTGATTGCAAACTAGCAGAAAACAGCAATTTAAATCCCCCCTGCGTAGAGTTTGGATTTTTTTTTTAATGAAAATGTTCTTGTTTGGTGTCTGTGCTTCTCCAGGCCAGTGGGGTCATTGTATGGGTGAAGATTGCGGTTCCAGCGGAGTTCAAACCAGGACCGTCTGGTGTGTCCATACGGAAGGCTGGACCACCCACCGCTCTCACTGCAACCACATGGACAAACCCGAGAGTCGGCGTCATTGCTTTAAGGTGTGTGACTGGCACCAGGACCTCTTTGAGTGGGAGCTGTCCGCCTGGGAGGGCTGTGTTCTCGTACCTTTTTTTTCCAACGAGCTCAAGATGCGGACCACGGAGTGCATTACAGCTCAGCACGGGATCCAGAGACGCAAAGTGCAATGTATGCGCACTTCAAACCGCACCGCAGTCACTTCGAGGATATGTGACTTCTTTTCCCAGAGACCGCCAGTGGAGCAGGCATGTCTCATCCCCTGCCCGCAGGACTGCGTCGTTTCGAATTTCACCTCATGGTCGGGTTGTAGTAGGACATGCGGCAGCGGCCTGCAGCATCGGACTAGACATGTTCTGACTACGCCTATGTACGGCGGCGCCAGCTGTCCAAACCTGACCGAAACCAGGACTTGTTCTGGGTCTGTCGACTGCCCTGCCGGGGAGGACGAGTACCGGTATAGCCTTAAAGTAGGAGCCTGGAGCGAATGTAGGCTCCCTCATCATAAAGATGACCTATTGAACGGTCGGACCATTGTGGATTTCAGTAGTAACAAGGAGAACAATACAGTCATGCTACACAGACATGACTCCCTTGACCGTCAACACCATCACGAGCATCGTCACCATCGCAAGTACCACATGTCATGGGAGCTGGAGGTGGGATACCAGACGCGGCAAATCCGTTGCACACGCAGTGATGGGAAGAACGCAATGATGAGGTAAGATGACAAAATAGCAATAATGTCAAGGATTACTTGTCATTGGAAACTACCATCCGATCAAAATTATACAGTGGTAACCCCTGGCGTGATGTCACTGGGCATACTTCAATTTTGCGATTCTGTAATTGGATTGTCTTTTTCAGTTTAAATGTCCTGTTAAAGACCACATCAACATTGCGCCGAAGCACTATTGTGTTAAATGTCAAGCACTGCTCCTTTCCTGTCTCTGCTGTTTGACCTGACTTTGGTATTTAGCTCTTTGATAAGAACAGAAGAACACAGGATGGGCACACAAACACGAATACACACACACACATGCACAGGATTTTGTTTTCTCATTTCCACCTAGCACAAGTGTCACACTGCAGTAAATTGTCAGCAATCGATTTTTTTTTCGTCTCTAAATGTTGCCTTTGTGTGTGTTAATGCCCGAGACTGGTTAAACTGGGATGAAATTGTTATTTCCCAACTGAGCTCTGTTTCATTCTGTTTTCCTAATTACAGCCTAATTATACCAAATTCAATCAGGATTGTAGCCCTGTCTTAATAACGAGCCTAATTTAGCAGTTTAAATTGAACAATAGAAACGGTAATTATATGACTAATCTTCTTGTTTCATGTTGATCGAATCAGCAATTGTGCAAAAACTAATTTCATGACAGCTTCTGTAATTTAATTAAAAAAGTGTAGTTTAAAACAAAGGATTTTTAGAGAAGTTAAGGAACATATACAATCTTGACATCTGCTTTTGTTACCATGTGTAGTTTTGAACCCTTCCCACACCACCGTGTTTATCGTCTCACCCTGCAGCCTCTGCGCCAAGTACAACTCTCCCGTGACCTACCAAGCCTGCGTGATGCCCAAAGACTGTCACACCTCTGATTGGCTTTCATGGAGTCCCTGCTCGAAGACCTGCCGATCTACCGACCTATCTCCCGGGTACCGTCTGCGGTCACGAGTCGTAACACGGATCCCACTGAGCGGGGGCAATAAATGTCCTGTCCTTGAGGAAAAGGAAGCTTGCAACATTATCGGGGATTTGCTTCCATACTGTCCAAGGTATCTTTTTTTTAGACACGTTTCTCATCATTATCATCCTCCGAACGGAATGTAAGGCTCGTATTTAATCTTCTATGCCCACGCTCTCAAAATTCATTCACATTTCCAAAGCTTTCTAACTAGAATGATTACGAGTATACCCAAAGGCTACAGATATTCATGATGTTGCTGTTCATTTAATTTGTCCCTCTACCTTAAGAATTGATTTTAATTTAATTTCATATCAACTTCTGCAGCAGTTAAAGGGGTCCACAGGGTATGTCGTTGTTTTTCCAGTCACGCCGTTAAAGTAAGATGGTAGCTAATCACATTCAGTAAATAATGTAGTCAACTTTGTTTTCCTGCAGGAATATCTCGTTTTATTTGCTATATATGAGTGGAGAATTCACATGATTAAGGAAAAACTCATTACAGAGAATAAGCATCTGATAGATTACTTAGGGTGGTTGTTCTGGAGACCTCCTCAAGTAATATTGCTTTTTGCTCCAGTGCACTTTTCATGACAATGACTGATCATTTGTTTAGAAGTTCTACAACCTTCCCTCACTGATTTGCATTTTTTTCCTGAGTCAACTGTTGTTGGTTTTTTTTCTTGCCACAAAGTTATTCATATCAACAGACATTGGACTGGCACCAAAAATGTAATTAGGTTAAGGCACTATTCCCTTATCTGTCTTTTCCAAAGGCACTGTTAAAAATGGCAGTGACAACACACATCCATTGTAATTCATAATACAACTTCATAATAGAAATAGAATTATGAGAAGCTTAGTCTCATTATTATCAACATACAATATAATTGCTTGAATTCTGCACTTTTGGTCACATCACATTTATTTTAGTAGCTTCTTTTTCATTCACGTTAATTGGGATCAACCATTGGCTAATTGAAAACATTGTCACGAACCGGTCATGCCCATTAAGCTGTTGAAACGGCAAACTTCAAACTGTGTTCAAACTTTTTGGTCCTCTGGTCTCTTTCAGGTATGAGTGGAGGACCACCGACTGGAATGAATGCTTGGTTTCCTCT